>NC_137082.1:3687958-3887164 GCF_951640355.1 Cnephaeus nilssonii
ACTCCCTTGGATTGTGCTCCCTGGCAGGGTTTTACTGTCTGGGAGTATGCTCCCTGGTGGGTTTTACTGTCTGGGAGTGTGCTCCCTGGGGGAGGGGGGGGTGTACTGCCTTGGAGTTGCTCCCTGGCAGGGTTTATTAGTTCCTAAATTATTCAGTATCCTGACTGGGATTCATCGAGGTCATCCCAGCCCTCAAGATTCTGTGCTGGGAGGACCTTGAGGCTGCATTTCATTTCTGAAGGGATGCAGGAAATAGCAATCTGACCGCAAGCACCCTCTGCTGCCCTCCTGCCTTCCCCTTTCTCACCTGGCAGAGTGAGCGGGCTCATCAGAGCTCTGCATGGCCTGGTGCTGTTTCAGCAGAAGAGGGGCCCGTGGCACCAGGCCCCCGGCCTGGCGCTGTGCTGGCCGGCTCCGCTTGGCATCTATGGCGCACATCTCCGCCCCAACACCAGGCATGATCTGAGCTGGCCCCAGTCCGGCAGCCTGACCGTCCCCGGCACCCCTGCTCTGCTCCCTGACTTCTGTCACCCAGCCCACCCAAAGAGACACGCCCAGCAGCCCTGGAGTGTGTTCTTAAGGGACTAGGCTCTCTGCGTCACAGCACACTCCATTCCTTTCCGGACGCACTGGATTCCCAGACTCCCACATGGCTGGGTGTTTCCCCAGCCAGTAAGTGCCCAGGGGCACAGGACAGGGGGGCAACTTGCCATCGGGAGCACTGGGTTCTGCAAAATGATCGTAGGTCCTCCATTTGCTCCTTTGGATCAAGAGGTTCTCTCCGTTTGTTTGATTTTGTTTTTTAATGAGGAGGAGGAGGATGCAAAAAAAAAAATCTAAGCTGAAACCATAATTAGTCATCTCTTCCAAAACACACCAACTGGATGCACATTTTGGGAAATTCTCAAAGACTTATTTTCAAAGGATGAAATTCTAAAGATTTCCAAATAGATGGTCAAATATAATCTTTTCTTTTTTCCTTCTGAGGAACAGTGCATCACAAAGTTATCTGAGTTTTACAGCCAGGAAGGTAAGAAAATGCAGATCTGGGCTGGCAGAGCATAGACATTAAAGACTCTGCCCTCTGCTTGTGTGCTCAGCTTAATTTCTTTTTGTTTTATAATTATGCTTCCTGGGGTGGGAGTGACCAGAGAGCAAGGCAACAGCGCCACCTGTGGGAGGGCCTCCACAGCCGGCTCAGCACAACCCAAGCTGCTCAGGGTCCAGAGGCTCCTGGCCAGCACCCCTTCCACCTCCCTGGAAGGGCCAAGGCAGGCGTAAGGGGAGATGGTGACCACGATGCTATTGGGTTTTTACTTGCCCATTCCCTTCGATCTAGCTATTACTCCAACTCTCGGGGTTTACGCTGCATCAACACCAGCTTGTGTGCAGAGATAAAAGTCCAAGGGATGTTCACTGGGTAGTCCTTCTGCAGTGAAATATAAAAGCAGTCTAAACACCTATTAATCGGGGCCAGTTAAATAAATTAGGACCTCCATGGCACGAAAGCCTATGCAGACTCTACAGCGACAAGGCAGCACACACTGGAAGCAAAATGTCAAGTTACAGAAGCAATTCTGCCAACAGTATGTGGCATATGGTCTTTTGGTAAAGACATATGTTGGTATAAAGTGCAACGTAAAACTGAGCTGTTAGTACACATACATGAAGTATCTGGAAAAATACATTCCTAACAGTGACTATCTTGAGAGGAAGGGACAGTGAGAAAATGGTGCTTTCCACTCTGCACATTTCTGTATTCTGTGGACGGCACTGTACTAATTTTGGATTTAGTGTACATGTGGCTTGAGGACATATTCAGGTTAATCCTCCGAGTGCTGTGGAAGACAAAACTTCTGACTTTTTGCATAGTTGAAAATGTGTTCATTCGGCCTCACCCTGGAATGTTATTTTGGCTGAACATCTACTAGTATGTATATAAAAGCCCGGCGACCAGAACGGCAGAACAACCAGAATGATCAGAACAACCGGGGGCTATGACACGCACTGCCACAGCCAACCAGAGATTGATCTGGGGCCCGATTGCCCCGCCCCCCCCCAGCCGGCCCAGCCCCCAATCGGCCCCAACATCCCGTTCGGGCCAACTGCCTGCACCCACCCCCTACCAGCCCAGACTGATGAGTCCCCATCAGGGCGGGCCAGCCAGACCCACCGGTGCACAAATTCATGCACCGGGCTTCTAGTAAGAACATAGGATTCTACGAGCAAACCAGCTTCCCATGCCAGTTCCTCCACTGTCTCCTCCAACCGGGCACTGGCAATGAGAAGTGGAATGCTGGCCTGAAGTTTGCTCCTGAAAAGAAACATCATCTTGCTTTGTGGGAGCTTGGGTGTTCTGCCCATCCTCGGTGATCCAAAATCTCCACACCTGTGCAGGCTCGAGCCTTTACTGCCCCTGCTCCCGCAGGGAGCCCTTTCACTATGACGACTCCTATTCTGGGAAATGTCACTGATTTCACTGTTTCATGTCCTTCTCTACAGTCCCGCCTTTCTCTCCTTCCAGAATCGGAATTCTTTAGTGAGATGTCAAACGCGTGGGCTCATCCTTCAGGCTCTTACCTTCCTCTCTCCTGTCTTACACACCTTTGCTGCCTTCTAGAAGACTCCCTCAAACCCCTGCCATGTCTCTTCTGCCCTTCATGGTTCGAGATGCCCGTTTTTAACTCGTGGGAGCCGGCTGTGATGCCAAGTCACCAGGAACCTCTGGTGTCCCTGGTGTCGGTGTTTCTGCACTTCGTTGTGCGGGACTCCGGTCCTCCCACTTGCAGCCCTGGTGCTGCTGCTGCTAAGTGTTCGCTGGTGTGTGAACACCTGCTTCTCTCCTGCCTGTCCCACGGACTGATCCTGTGGTGTGTGCGGGGGCAGGGCCTTGCTTCCTGAGTGTGAGGCTCCTGACTCTCCCAAGGTCCCTAACTCCCTGGTTTTGTGACCCTACAGTCCTCACCAGCTACTCTGGCCTCGGGGAATGCTGTTCCTACTTACCACAGTGGGAAGAAGGGGAAGAGCCCGCTCACTGCATATGTCAGGAGAGACCCCGTTAACCCTGACCCCCTCCCTGCGCTCCATCTGCAAGTGGATCTCCAGGGCCCTCTGTCCCTTCTGCCTTCTCAGCGCCCTCACTCTGCTGGCTCTGGCTGCGTTTCCCTGAGAAGCTCACGTTATTTGCTTTCTCTCTGCCAAGACTTTTGGGTACTTTGCTGTTTCTTAGTCTTGTTTAGATTTTTTTAATTATCTTTGGGGGCTTTCCATAAGTGCTGTCCCTGTGGGCATACAGCTTTCTCAACATGAAGAAGGAGAGGACACGTACAAAGTCATTATCATTGACTTCACAGCGTGAGGTCCATGCTCAGCGTCCCCCAAATGAGGGTAAAGGGCAGGTGTGGCCATCCATGGACTTAGCTTCATTCTGCTTCTTGGCATTAATGAATTTCAGGAAATAAATTACTGTCAATAAACATGAGTGATAAATGTCAGATCACAACACCTTATTTTATATCAAATTTGGCAATCATTCTTCACTCTTCAAAAGAAACATATACTTGAATGAACCAATTAATCTTTTCCCTCCTTTTTATTCTTCCCCTCCTTCAGCAGTGAACTGTAGTGAAGATCAGCTGAATCCGATGTTTGTAAAACCTGCTGGATAAACAAGGATGCAGAGCCTAAGGTTTTCTCTTTCATTACAACCCCAGTATTCTTCATGCTCAGCCGAGACATGGGCCTGGTGTCCAGCCGCAGGCTCTGCACGGCAGCCACTCACAGTCAGCGTCCTTGGGCGACAAGCACACGGCAGGACGCAGTCCCTCCACAGGCTAGTTCCCTGTGTGTAGCTTCGGAAGGAGCATGCTGAGCCCTGTTCCGACGGGGCATGCTGGGCCATGCTGGGCGGGGGCAGACCCAGCTGCTGAGGTGGCGAAGCAGAGGGCTGAGTCTTTACCTGGCCACTGTGGGTAATCCTGGGAGTAAACAGGGCACCATCTTGACAAGCAATTGAAAAGGCAAGGTGAGGTCCGCCCAGCCCTGGGCTAGACACTGAAAGCATGATGCCTATGAAAGTAAGCTGGCTGTCAACCACAGGCTGGTTCCATGTGCATGCACTGTCTGAGCCCCGAAGGAGGGCCTACTCACAGGTGCATGGACACAGAGGGCACGTCGGTCTCCCGTCTCCTCCCTTGGGCCTCTCCAGGCCTCCGCCCAGCTGACCAGCAGAGACCCTCTCAAAATATGGGCCAGATCCTGTCGCTCCCGCCCAAAACCCGACGATGCTTCCCATCATCCTTAAGACAAAATCCAAGTTCTCCCAGGGCTGACAGGTCATCTGCTACCAGGCCCTACGCCCCCAGCACCCCGCCTGGTCTGGCCCTCATGGGAGATGCTGTCCTCCTCGGTTCCACCTGCTGCTCTTTCCGCTTGCAGGAAGCTTCCCCCAGCTCCACGCAGCTCGGCCTCTTCACCCCACGGAGGCTTCTGCCCATGTCGCCCCCAAAGGGGCCCTCCCCACCCACACGCAGTGCAAATGGGAACTCCTAGGGCCTCTCCATCTCCTTTCCTGCGCTGCTCTCCCCACAGACCCTTCTCACTCAGACATCACCTGCTCGCTTGCTTGCTTGCTGTCTGAGGGTGGAATGTAAGCTCCGTAAGGACGGGACTGCATTTCGCTGTGTCTAGAACCTGCTGGTGATTCGGAGGGTCCCTGAGTACCAATGAGTGAAGGAACACGGGACACAGCCAGCTATTCAGTGAAGTCAGAGAGAAGAGAGTCTCCTTCATACCCAACAGGGACATTCAATTTCCCTGTGATCCATGTGGCACAACAATATGCAAAAGCATTCATGGAAAAGTCAAGCCTGGTGGAAACAAACCAAATGGCCATCAATAGATGAATAAACAAAACCTGGGACACACATACACTAGAATATTATTGAGCCCTAAAAAGGGCTGAAATTCTGATGTGTGCTACAACATGGATAAGCCTTGACGACATTGTGCTAATTGGAATAAGAGAGACACAAAATGACAAATATTATATGATTCCACTCATACAAGGTGCCTTGAGCAGTCAAATCCATAGGGACAGAAAGTAGAGTGATGGTTGCCAGGGGCTGGGGGAAGAGGATGGGGAGTTAGTGTTTAATAATAATAGAACTTCTGTTTGGGATGACAAACATTTCTTGAAATGAACACTGGTTATGAATGCACCCCACTGTGAAAATAGATAAGAGTTATCCTATTTACCTTGATTTTATAAAATTAGATTAACTTATCCTGCAATTCTTCTTCCATGAATTAGCAGTAATAAGAGTCTCATACCACCCATTAAACTAAAAATCTTAACAAAATTTCTGATTTAACATTCTTTATTGGTTTTAGAAAAATGAGTTCTGATAATTATGTACATAAGTCAGCAATGTCTGGTTCATTATGCAAGAGAGAGAATATACATCAGATGCTGAATTATTATTTTTCTTAATGTCATTTGTGAGTATTACTCAAAGTTTTTACCCATACATTACTTCTGCTCCCTCAAGATTAAAAAAAAAATCACTTCTACAAATGTTTGTCAAAAATTGGGAGCACTTTAACAAATAGCTTTCAGATATAGACCTTCTAACGTGTCATCAAATATTCTCATCTGAATATAATTTAGGCCTTTTCAGCCTTCATTAGGACATTCTCTAATAAATTTCCATAAATTACAATAAATAATGTCCTTTTAAACTTCTGGGGGTTCAGCTAATGTGAGTAAGTGGAGCTCAGCTCTTTGTTCTCACTGGGGTCCCCGCTCTGAGCCAGTGAGCTCATTAGGACAGAAGCCAGCTCCACCAGGCTGTTTGAAAGGAGGCCGACCTGTGAGGGGCGTGGTCACTGTGGGTGGAAAGGACATGGAGAGGGATTTGAAAGCCCGGCTCAGTGCTGCTCTGGGTCCAGGTCACCTCTGCAAACCTCAGAGCAATTACAAAAGCATTTCCGCAGTAGGCATACAATCAACACTACTGGACTGAATACCCAGGGTCCCCACTGAAGGCAGAAGAGGGGCTGTAGGCTCAAGGACAATCACCTGTTTTATGGTCACACATTTAAAAGAATTCATTATGGCAAGATTTTCCACTGACGGTCATGACACAAAATGTAACTGTAAAATAAATATTTAGGTTAAAATGGCTACATGTAAGGCAATGAGTAATCACTGACTTGTGGTTTAGGAGCTGCAAAAAATCCACAGGTGAGCCACAAATGGCTAACCCAGCAATGGTGCCTCTTCCATCAGAGGCTACATGCTCGGGGGATGGAGAAGGGGCACTGCCCAGCCGGTGTGGGGCCCTCTGCAGACTGTTATCGTCCTCACTCTGCTTCCCTTTTCTCATCCGTAACGTGGGTTTAACAATGATGTCCACCTGGTGCCAGGGTGGAAGGCGTGGCCCTGTGCTGGCTCCTGGCAAATGCTCAGCAAATGCTAGCCATTAGTAAAGAACCAGGGGTCACACGTGAAAGTCTCCCCAGAACCCCAGTACAGTGATGAGAAAGACATCCAATAAATCCCAACCGACAGTCTCAAACTGCCACGGTCATCAGAGCCAAGTGTGAGACAGGGTCCCCGCCACAAGCCTCGGGAGGCACAGGCGGCAATGCTGCGCAGGGCCGGAGACCAGTGGGGTCCCAGTGAAGTGTGGGCTTGCGCGCATGGCATCAATCCTGGTTCATCGATTGTAAGAGATGTAGCACACTGATGCAGGAGGTTACGAACTGGGGAAACTGGGTTTGGGGCATATGAGAGCCCTATGTAGTAGCTTAGAAGTTTTTCATAAATCAAAACTATTCTAAAATAAAAACTTTATCAAAAAAAGAAATTTAAAAAATCACATCTCTCTTCCCAAAGGCATGCATCTGGCATAAAACAGCTACAGCTAGACCCACTCACCAGAGAGCTGGGCGCCACTGAACTGGCCACACCCAGTGTTATTATTTCAGACACTTACAGGCCTAGAGGAGGGACGGCTGCAAAATGCGCTCTTCCCGCTGGGGCTACAGGTCTGCAAAGTCATTCAGTGGAAGCACAAAGACGAGAGGAGGCCCAAGGAAGCAGCACCACAGGGAAGAGTAGAGTCTGGAAGGCCAGAGCCTGCATGTCTGCAGACGACTTGAGAAAAGCCCTGCACCAGCCAAGACCCTGGCTCTGAGAGCTCCTGGGCAAGGCAGGCCTGTCAGGGTGGCAGTCACCTGCCCAGAACAACTGTGAGCCTGGGTGGGAGGCTCTGGCCAATGGTGCCCACCCCTCCTCCGTCACGGCCCTCGGGGAGCTAGTCCGCGCAGGGGCACCCACACTGCCCAGCAGAGCTTTGGGCACTCGGGAGGTGAAGGTTGGATTAGTCTGAAGTTCAGTATTGGACTACGGCAGATCTTGGAGGAACTTGACCTAATTCTGCCCAGACTCCGGGGCACCTGGTCTCTCCCAGCAGCACAAGTGTCAAAGCATCTGATTCTCACCCCAGTGAGTAAAGGTGGTCAGCTCTGTGCCTGTTTCTAGCAGTTTGCCACCTGCCACATGACCACAGCTGGCCCTCTGCCGTTATCTGGAATCATTCTGTCCTTGAATGGATGTAACAAAGCCTGAGAGAGCACCACCCTCCTGGACATTCCAACTGGACCGGCAGCAGAAAGAATGTCGTCTCCATCATGCTTCTCTACTACTTGGCCCCATTCGTCTTCCGTTTCTCAGCTCTAACCAAGTGGGCAGACTCCTCTGTTCACGGACGAGCAAGCACTCCCTTCCTCTTGATGGGCCCCTCGTTTATTTTTCGGGTCCCACCTCTTCCCCACTCTCAGAGCAAGTTATTTGGATGGAGCCGACCCACACTCCGGGCCCAGGAAGGTCCCATGGCAACCATGGCAGTTAGTTCAGAGACGGACACAGCCCATCCAGCTGAACAGTCTTCCTCAAGGCTGTCTAGGCGTGTGCTGTATTTCTGGCGAGGGGCTCAGCTGGAGGGTGTGACCTGGTGGCCATCTTGGCAAATATATGGAGAGAGCCCTGAGCAAGAGGCATCTTAGAGATGAAACCATTATCAGGTATGAGAGACACAAAAGCAAGGTGACCTCTTGAGCCTATTGCCAACTAATCCGCCTTCTTTTTGCCTAATCCTGTTTGAGCCGCATTTTGTTCCTTTGTCTTGCCTAAAAAGTCCTGCCATCTGTGCTCACTTTGATGGAATTGTCAAAGTTGAACCAAGGCAGGTTAGTGACCAGTGCTACGCCACAGTACCGGTCCTGTTTGAAACCAAACAGGCTCATCAACCCCTCAGTCTTTCGAGTAAACGTGATGTGAGAGGCTTCCTTTGCACAAAGTGGTGTCGTCTCAGCTTCCCTGGTCTTAAGAGAACGGCAACTTGAAGAAGGCAACTCTGTCTCAGAATGTCTTCTGCCACAGGCACCGGCACCCAGGTTTCCCTCCGGCGGGGCCCCCCTGGGGGCTCACACTCTAGGAAAAGAACATCTCCAAAAACATATTCCTTAGAACAAAGGTATGTGGCCCAATAAGTTTGAAAAGCACTGGGCTTTGCAAAGTTAAGTTTCTTCTGTGTAGGGTTTCTAAGAGACCTTCATATACTAATACTGGAGGCCCGATGCATGAAATCCGTGCAAGGGGCTTGTCCCTTGCAACCCCGGCCAGCCCTCGCAGCCCAGGCTTCGTCCAGAAGGTCATCTGGCTGTTTGGTCTAACTAGCATATTAGCTCTTTATTATATAGGATATCCATCTCTGTACAGGGGTGAAATGGGTTCTCTTATCTGACCACAGAAATTTCATTTAAAAAACAAAACAAAATATTATGAAGGACTGTTTATTCTAAGGAGCAACACCTTACAAGCTTTTTCTATAAGATGCCTTATTTTTTTTTGGAACTCAGCACCCACCCCGGCCCCCAAGACCAGCTGGAATTCCCGGTGGGGAGGGGAGTGTGGCAGACAGGCTGCACCCTCATTCTCTTTGAGAACACCTTCCCTGCGAAATTTGGGCAAAAAGTGGTGATCAAAAGCATCCAATTTTTGCTGATTTCAAAGCCTGTATAAAAATTAAAAGCAGCTGTCCCCAATAAAGTAGCTGGTCTTTGGTGGCTATAAATATGCATAGTGCCCTATCTCTCCTCAGGTCCCACATTTCACCTCCACACAGCAGTGTCAGTGGATACGCGTCCCTAGCAGCTGCTCCGAGATGAGAAAGAGCCTCCTCTTAGGGTTCAAAGGAGTCACCTGGAATCTTCTCATTTGAAGCCCATTCCTTTTGAAATATCTCTGACTGTTTCATCTCCTTTTTGATAAACCTGTACCTTCTTAAACTTTCAGAGACATCCCAATTTTTAGGGTACACTCTCAGGCGATTTTAAAGGCAATTTCTGTGTGAAGTGACTTTGATCTGTATAAGAACCCATTCATTTCTACCAAATTTCTCATGGATTTTACTTGGTTTGAAAACAAATGACGGTAAAGAAATTAAAAGTAATGGAGGGGAAATAGATGATTCTAGGTTTATTTTCACTTTAAAGACACACAAATTTCATATGCCCAAAGTTTGGTAAAATGCTATTATTATTTCGACATGATTTCTGGAAAATTGAGTTTTTCTAGGCAGAGAACTTTCATCAGATACTGTGTTACGTGAGAACATGGGCCCCTTCCCAAGCTCCAACTCCGCCCCCACCGTGTGGAAACAGAGAAGGCCATCTGTAAGTGTACTGTGGGACCTGCGGAGCCTGGCCAGCTCCGCGATCAAGGATCAGCCAGAAAGAAACTGTCCTCGGATGTGAGCCCGGATTGTAAATAGCTGGCGTTTTGATGTCACACAGCACCTGCATGAACGGTGTGCTACCGGTTTGCTTTGTTCTCTGTGCTGTATAGAACCCTGGACTGAGAAAGCCTGTGTTGCGGAGACCTCACTGGCAGGCCCGGGGTGCACATCAGTCTTAATGAACCTCCAGGCTATTTATTTGGAAATGGCAAACAATACCCTGAGCCTGCTCGGCCCCGGCTCTCTGCATAACAGATATGTTGGTGGCAACATCGTGAACTGTTCCTATCCTCCCTCAGCCACCATCCAAAGCATAAGTCTCTCCTCCGTTGTATACAGCGTGGTGACTGTGGGCCCTGCACAAACCTACCCTCCACTCCCCTTCACTGTGAAGAGTGGGGGGGTCCTCCTCTCCCACATTGTGCAGTCTCAGGTTGTCAAACACAAGGTGCCCTAACACTGCTCAGTGGGGTGCAGGTTGGGGGACTGGCATCCAGACTGAGACAATCTCAGTGAGTTCTCTCTCTGTATCTCTCTCTCTCTGCCTATCTCTACCTTTCTCTCAGCAACCCCCCCCCCCCCACACACACACACCATATTTTGACTATTAATCAGAATGACACAAGATGAAAAAGAGCTGGCCTGATTCACGCCAGGAGTGCTAAGCTCAGGGGCCAGACAGACCTTAGCTCTGCCCTCCCCCGTGACTGGTTCTCCAGGCTCCCCACTGAGTATTTAAGCCCATGACATGCACCCCCACTAGACCTTCTTCTTCCCAACCAGAGTCTGTGCCCTGGCTAACCCTGAATGACTTCACACCCATACTGCCAGGTCAACTGGCTCCTTCCCACCTGGGAGGAGGAAGCTGGAAGTCCCTGGTACACCTCAGGGCATCGCACCTTCCTGCTGCAAGAGGCTGCTGGTGCCTGCCCCACAGGGTGCCCATACAGCCCCGGCACAGGGTGGGTGGCAGGTCCCCCAAAGCAGCCCTTTACTGTGGAGAGCACAGCATGACTCTGTGATGCGGTGTGTGCTCTGGACCAAGGCTGCCCAGGGTGGACCCAGCTCTGTTACTCACCACTGTTGACCGTGAGTGAGTTACCAAATCTCTCTGTGCCTCAGTTTCCTCGCCTGTAAAATACAGCTAATGGTATTATTGTTCTCAAAGGCTTTCGAGGACTAAAGAGCTAACACAAATGAAGTGCAAAGAGCAGCACTTGGCCCAAATTTACATATACAGCAGAAATTGATAGTCACTCAATGAGAGTCATGATTTTAGTTTTACTCCCATTACTGTTGCTCTTCGTTTCATTATCCCGCTGTCCCCTTCAACCTGCAAATTCACCCTTGTCAGGCTGAGGCCACTGAGTTTCAGACCAAACACACGGGGACAGACTCACATAAGCCGAGGTTTACAGCTGAAGTGCAGGACCCCCAGGTACCAACTGTCCAGCCTGTGGTAGCGCCGCTCTGTGTTTCTGTGGGTAAGAACCCTGACCGGAAGTCAGACGGCCCTGGGTTCCAATCCCAGGCTGCCACTTGCCAGCTGTGGACGGAGTGCGGGACACAACTCTCTAAATGTGCTGTGGCGACCGGGTCTCATGGGATTGCAGTACAAATCAGCACAAGGGAACTCATACAGGTTGCACAGGGAGCCTGGCTCCTAGGCAGTGTTCAACAAGCGGCAACGAAACGCCCTGTAATTACAATGGCGATTCGAAAATTTGTCTCTGCACAACCCACAGACATAAGAAGTCAAATCACTTTCAGAATGCCACCTGTTTGATTTTACAGAGAAGTAACTCCTGTGGAGAATAGAAGACCCACAGTGCCGAGGCCACCTGCACTGTCCCCCGGCAGACAGACCGATGCATCAGAAACCATCAGCACCCAGTCTGGGGAGCCGACCAGAAACAGGGAGAGGTGGGGTCCCGAGAGGTCCTGTCCGCAGGCTAAGAAGACACATCAGCCTCAGGTGACCAGCTTTGCACTCAGGGCAGAAGTGGCTCCAATGTAAGCTCTCTCTACCCCTGAGAGGCTTTGAAGGAAACCTCCAGTGTTTGCCAGTGGGATTCCCATGCTTCCCTGACAGAGCGACCTCTGAGAGGCTCAAGTTCACCTTAGACACGTTAAAGGTTCCCTCAGGCCCCAGCGAGCAGGTCTCCTATCTGCCATCTCAGCCGGCTCTGCCTCCCTCTTCCAGAGAATTTGGTGCTTTTCTATTTCTCAGAGGTTGATTTATGTATACAGAAGACATTGATAGAAATAAAAGAAGAAACAGAAAATCTCCAATTATGTTGCTAGGTTTTAGCACACCTCTCTCAGGGAACAATAGAATAAGCAGACAAGATGCCAGAAGGATTCAAAAGCCTTTGCACTGTGGTTAACAGACTTGACTTAATCCACATGCATGCTGCACCCAACAACTGCAGAATTTGCACACTTTTCAAATATACATAAAACATTTTACACATATGTGCCAAAATGAAAGTGTGTGGCATGCAGCTGAGGAGAAATTCATGGTCATTTTTTTTTTTAACTTAAAAAAAATTTTTTTATTGATTTCAGGGAGGAAGGGAGAGGGAGAGAGAGATAGAAACATTAGTGTTTAGAGAGAATCATTGATGCATACCCTCTGACCTGGAATCGAGCCCTCAACCTGGGCATGTGCCCTGACCTGGAATCAAACCATGACCTCCTGGTTCATAGGTCGATGCTCAACCACTGAGCCACACAGGCCGGCCAGAAATTCATGGTCATAAATGTCCACATGAGAAAGACAAAGCTAAAACATCAATTGTCTAATCCTCAATCACTTCACGAACTACTACATCCCTCAGGGTAGACCAAAACCGGCAGTCTGACATCCCCCGAGAGGTTCTCGATTGCAAGTGGGCACATGCCAGGCTGAGGGACCCCATCGGTGCACAGATCCGGGCCTCTAGTGTGTTATATGCTTATATATGCTTATATCTAAGTGAAATAAATGATGGCAGTGATACAAGGAACAGGAAAGAGAATTAGGATTATTTTGTAATTCTAAGGTACTTGTATTATCCCTGTAGCAATATAGTGTTATTTGAAAGTGGACTTGGATGACCTGTGAATGTATGTTGCAAACTCTAGGGAAATGATTAACAATAGATAAAAGGAAGTATAACTAATGATGTAAGAAAAAATGGAGTCATACAAAATACTCAGTTAAAACCATAAAAGGCAGAAAAATAATGGGGTCAAAAGAAGAAACAAAGAACAAGGGTAATAAATAGAAAACAGTAACAAATATGATAGATACTAATCCAACTATATCAACAATCAATTTAAACACCAAGGTTAGGTCTAACTACACCAATATATACACAGAGATTGTCAGAGTGGATCAGAAAACAAGACTCACCATTACGTTATTTGCAAGAAACCCACTTTAGATATAAAGACACTGAGAGATTAAAATTAAAAGTGAATGGGTGGAGAAAAATAAGCCATGTTAATACTAATAAAAAGAAAGCAAGAGTAGCTATATGCATCTCGGACACAGCAGACTTCAAAGGAGGAAAGTTATCAGGAACAATTTGGTGGTGAAATACTGGACACCCTCCACCAAGATTGGAAACAAGACATGATAGTCATTATTTAAAATTGTACTGGACGTCCTAACCAAGGCAATAAATAGTAAATAAACAAATAGATAGATACAATAATGTCTGGAAAGGAAAAGGCAAAGCTCTCATATTTAATACTGATGCATAGAAAATCCAAAAGAATATACCATCTCAGAATTATTCAGAGAATTCAGGATCACTGCTACATTCATGTCAATATATGAAAGCAAGTATAATTTATACACTAGTGATGAGTAACTGGAAGCTGAAATGGAATGAATTGGTCATATTTACAATGTCAGTAGAAATATCAAATATCTAGGAATAAACTAACCAAAAACATGGCAAACATCTAGAGGGGAAATTACAAAAATGTTATAGAAAATTTCCAAGAGCTTGATAGATGAAAGGATATACCGTGTTCATATATAAATAACTTGTTATTGGAAAGTTGTTAATTTTCCCAAATGGATGTAAAGATTCTATCTAATCGCATCAAAATCCCAGCAGATATCTCCACAAAGGATTAGTTGACTCACAAAATGTGAGCAAGGCTCTACCTATCATTCACTGAGCACAAAACACCCTCTCCAGTCGGTCAGCCAAGAGCTCAGCAGAGCTCAGCCAACCATCGCTGAGCACTCCCAAGGGCTCCATTCCTATTGGGAGCACCTCAGCTACCTGCACAAAGTCTCCTCCAGGTCCAACGGGACTGAGACAGCCCAACCCGCTTCTGCATTCCCTATGAACACCTCCCAAACCGTTAGCGGAGTGACCCCTCCAAATGCTCAAACCCAGCCGGGAGGTCATGAGCTCAGTGCAGAGAAGCGGCCCTTTTAGTGCCAGGCATGGCTCCGATCGCATCTGAGGGACCTCTGAGGGCAGCTCCACCCAGAACAGCGGCAGTCCCAGTGCCCGTGCCATGGTGCCAGGGTGCGTTTTTATGCCAGGCTGATAATGAGCAGATATCCTGTCCCCTCCTCCTTAACAAATGTAAAGTGTGTGTGAGAGAGAGAGATCAGCACGTGAACTGGTAGACTGAGTAAAGAGCGTGACCCTCACCGACGCAGGCGGCATCCCCCAACCCACCGAGCGCCGGTATAGAAACGGCAGAAGACAGGAGAGTTGTCTGTCTGCCCGAGCTGGGCTGTCCGTCGTCCCGTGGCCGTGGAGACTGGCTCCTGGTTCTCAGGCCCTCGGACTATGGCTGAACCACACCAAGGCCTTCCTGGTTCCCCAGCTCCCAGATGGCAGATGGGCGGACATCTGGCTTTCATAATCGCAGGAGCCAATTCTCATAATAAATCTCATACGTCTACACATTTACACATATAACTATATGCATACACATGTATCTCCTCTTGTTTCCTTTCCTCTGGGGTAACGGAACAGCCCTGGAATGGTCCTGCCTAGTACACTGGACTATTAATTAGGAAGATCTAAATAAATCCTCTGCCCTACTTCCCTTTTAGTTGAAAAGCCAAAATGTATATTCATTAAAATTAGGTTCTTAGAGTGTCCCCCGCTGTGATGTTGTCCGGGGGCTTTATCTATACTTCCTGGTGGCTGAATAAAATCGTGGGTTCTGCACATCTCTCGCACGAAAGGCCTTACTGCTCATGCAGTTCAAATCGCCGGTCCATGGCCTGCGGCCTGTAATTTCAGTGACAACTGTCCCCTTTGCCCACATACGCCCCACTAATCAAAGACTGCAGCATGGGGCTCAAGGACAGGAGGTAAACCTCCAAAGTGGCAGTTTAGGAAGCAGCAGACTTCAGACCGAATACAGAGGATCTTGTTATCCGAGTCCACATTAACCCAATCCCCAGTCACAAGGTCGTACAGAGAAGAAAGGGGGATCGTAGCATAAAAATATTCACCTCTAAGGGACTGTCAGCACATTGGCACCTTCCAGACATCGGCGCCCACTCACCTATAGCTCCTGCCCTTGTCTTATCAGCCAGCTCCTTCCATCTGCGGGTAGCCCCTAAAAGGACAAGACAAATTGGCCTCAAAGGAAATGTGAAACCCTTGCAAATGATGCAGGATTTTGTGAAGTAGAAAACCACGATTTTTGGAAAGCGCAATCCCATGTGGAAGCATTCAAATATGAAGATATGGCAGAGCCAAGAACTAAAGAGAAAATTTACAAGACTGATGACAACACAGACGTTTTAAAAGAAAAATTATTTGAATTAAGAAATGTTCTTGGCAGAGTGGCTATAGCAACTTTATTTATAACAGGCAATTAAAACCACCCAAATGTCTGTCAAAGGTAGAATGGGCAAACAAATTGTGGTACATTCATAGCATAAAATAGTACACAGTGTAACTAAGAGTGAACTGCCAAGAACAGAACAGCAGCCTGTATGCGCACTGCAGACGTTATGCTGAGTGAAAAGCCACACACAAGGAGCCCATGATGGTGGTTCCGCTCACATGAGGGGCAGGGGCAGGGGGAGGGGCAGGGAACCCTGCTCTGGGGAAGGGAAGTCCTCCTGGTGGGAGGAGTGGCTGGCTGAAGGAGCACAGGGAAGACGCAGGGACGGTGGGAATGTTCTCCGTCTAAATCTGGGTGGTGCCCACATGGTGATACCCAGCTGTAAACGTTCAGGAGCCGAATGTTAAGGCATATGCATGTTACTGTAAGTCACCCTTCAATAAAATTTAAAGAGTATTCTTGCACAACCAATGAAGCCCTTGAATAACTCTTCAAGAATCCTCTCTTGCTGACGGTTCTATGAAAGCACTGAAGTGGAAGATATGCTACTGTGCTGTAATCCAAACTTGTTAGGAAAATTGGACAAAAAAAGCAGTGCTTGCCAGGCACAAAAAGACAAAAATACTACATGATTCACTTACATGAGGAACTATATTAGACAAATTCCTAGAGACAGGAAGGAGAATGGAGGGTGCCAGGGACTGGCGGAGGAGGGAATGGGGACTTAGTGTTTAATAGGGACAGTTTCAGTTCAAGAAGGTGACAAAGGTCTGGAGATGATGGTGGTGATGGCTGCACAGCAGTATGAATGCACTTAATGCCACTGAAAAATGGTCAGAGTGGTAAATTTTATGTTATGTATATTTCACCATAATAAAAAATTGGAAAAAATCAAGACATTCTTTCTCTATTTGAAAACTAGCTCATGGTTGTGATTGTTATCTAAACTAGAGGCCCAGTGCATGATTAAATCATGCATGTGTAGGGTCCCCTAGGCCTAACCTGCCATCCAGGCCATATCCACTGCCACGCAAAGCCTAGCACGCTCCGCGGACACTGCTAGCAGCCTGCTCCCCACTTTTGATGGCAGGGGGGTCTGCTGGTGCCAGAGCGGACACACAGCTCCCTGCTTTCGATCGTGGGGGAGCTGGGTGCCTGTCCGCTGGTGCACCAGGCCTGATGCCGGAGCGGACAGGCACCCAGCTCCCCCGCTTTTGATGGTCCCCGGCAGGATGTGGGCTTGCTGCCCCAGAGGCCCCTTCTGTGCCGCAGCACAGCCATGGCGCAGACGCTGAGCTCGCGCCACCGAGTTTGAGGGTTCTGCCAGGGTTTAATTCAAATTCTTTTTTCTTAAGATGCATTTTAACTATCCCCCCCCCCAAAAAAAAATCCTGCATAATAAAGAGCAACATACATGCCTGTGATATACACCAAACGACAGCCCAGGAGACTATGCTTGTGCAGACCCTGGAACATGTGATCTTCTTGAACATGTTTCACTGGTTAAGATGGTTATAGTTCAGCATCACACCTTTTAAAAAGTCAATGATGTCACCTTCTATCTACATAAAATCATGCAAGCGAGCATGCTGGACAGCTCACGCATGCCTCTTCTCCACCACACTGTGGGCAAGACCGGGCAGCTGTGTGCAGGGAGGTACCCCGTACATCTCCAGCAATGGTGCTCAGAACCTCAATACTACAAGAGTCCAGGGAGTGGCCATCAGCACCAGCCCCGATTCTCAGCTCATTGTATCCATTTCACAGTTAAATCCTCAAAACCATCTCCCAAGCCCGGCCCCGTGGCTCAGTTGTTGCGTGTGGACCTATGAACCAGGAGGTCACAGTTCCATTCCCCATCAGGGCACATGCTCTGATTTCAGGCTCCATCCCCGGTAGGGGGCGTACAGAAAGCAGATCAATGATTCTCTCCCATCATTGATGTTTCTCTCTCTCTTCCTCTCCCTTCCTCCCTGAAATCAATATATATATATTTTTAAAAAAAAACACAAAAACACCACCTCACAAAGGAGATGGTGTTATCACCCCATCTGACAGAGACTGAACACTCAGCTAGTGAATGGGAGAAGGGAAACAGAGGCACGCGGAGTCTGGTCTACACACGGCACTCTGCACCTCCAGTGAGGCGTCATGAGGACGTTGGCCCGCAGGGATAACTTGGCACTTGCCATCTGAGGGTGTTTCCTGAAGGGAATGTGAGCTGCTCCTAGCTGCTGTTGGAGGGCTGGCTGCACGGGGTGCCGCCTGCCCGGCGGCACAGCCCCCCACCTGGCTTCCTGCTCTGCTGGCGCCATCTTGACGCTCCTAACAACTTCCGACTTTGCACTAAGCCCCACTAATGGTTGGTGATTCGCATTTGAAACCGGTTCCTAGGCTCCATTTCCATCTCATTGGTTAGTGTACCGAGGACACGGCCAGGCGAGGTTGGACAGCGTTCACGGTTCACACCTACACACCTGCGTGAATCAGAAGTCTTCCTGGTCCAGCACCAGGCACTCACTACACGGGACACTGAGGGGACGCAGGCACACGGCCTCCACGACTTCCGGGCCTTGGGGCTGTCTGGTGCACCCCTCGCCCCCTTCCCCCACATGCCGGGCTGTCCACCCTGGTGGAGCCGTCCGCAGCCCTCGATCCCCTGAAATACAGGTTCCACCCGCCGCCCCCACTGTGGAGCCGGTTCCAGGGCAGGAGAGCTGGTGCTGTGGAGGCCAGGTGGGTGCCGGACCCACCCGGCAAGGCCTCCCTGCAGAGCTTATGATAACCCTATTCCTCTGTAGCCGCCAAGACAAGCGGTGGAAGCCCCCTCCCTTGAGAAACCTGGGCCTGTCAGTCTGCAGGGGTCCCTCCCTTCAGCCTCAGACAGGAGTCCCCAACTTCTCCCAGGAACTCCCGGGCAGCGAGAACCAAAAAGCTCCACCCCCAGCACCCTGACAGAGTGCTGTGGGAGCCAATCAGCTCAGCCCATTCCTGGACACGTGGTCCAGCAGCCCTCACGTGACTCTTTGGGTTGACTTTGAGTCCTGCAGCCACGAGGATGTGTGGGCCTCTAGCCATGTTGCCTCCAGGATCTAGAGCGGGTCTCAGGACGCAACCAGGAGAGCAGGAGCGCTGGGGACTCTGGGCTGTTGTTGAGCCCGAGGCCAACTTTCCAGCCCTCCAGCCCCTCAACTGAGCCTCACCTACAGCCTCCTTGTCCAAACCGAGTGGTGCTGCAGTGAAATGCCTGCCCTTCTGGATTTTGAATTTAAAAAAAAAAAAGTGAAATATAGCCTTGTTTTTACATTGATTACATTTGAATGATAATATTTTGGACATATTAGGTTAATAAAATATATTATTAAAATTAATTTCATTTCTGTTCTTATGGGGCATCTAGAAAATTTTAAATTACACATATAGCTCCGTATATATTTACTAGAAGCCCGGTGCATGAAATTCGTGCATGGAGGGGTGTGTGTGTCCCTCAGCCCAGCCTGTACCCTCTCCAATCTGGGAACCCTCAAGGGATGTCCGACTGCCCAGTGGGATCAGGCCTAAATGGACAGTTGGACTTCCCTCTCACAATCCAGGACTGCTGGCTCCCAACTGCTCACCTGCCTGCCTGCCTGATTGCCCCTAACCATTTCTGCCTGCCAGCCTAATCACCCCCTAACCATTCTCCTGCCAGCCTGATCAATGCCTAACTGCTCCCCTGCTGGCCCGATTGCCCCTAACTGCCCTCCCCTGCCAGCCTGGTCACTCCTAACTGTCCTCCCCTGCAGGCCTGGTCACCCCCAACTGCCCTCCCCTGCTAGCTCAGTCATCCCAAACTGCCCTCCCCAGCAGGCCTTGTCCCCCCCCAACTGCCCTCCCCTGCAGGCCTGGTCATCCTCAACTTCCCTCCCCTGAAGGCCTGGTCGCTCCCAACTGTCCTACCCTGCTGGCCGAGTCACCCCTAACTGCCCTCCCCTGCAGGCCTGGGTCCCCCCCAACTGCCCTCCCTTGCAGGCCTATTCCCTCACAACTGCCCTCCCCTGCAGACCATCTTGTGGCAGCCATCTTGTGTCCACATGGGTTTGGCCATCTTTGACCACATGGGGGCGGCCATCTTGTGTGTCAGAGTGATGGTCAATTTGCATATTACTCTTTTATTAGATAGGATTGTAAAGCACCACTCTAAATACAATGAGCAATGGAACTATCTAGGGTGACTGCATGAAATTTTTATCCAACCGGGACAATCTCTCTCTCTCTCTCTCTCTCTCTCTCTCTCTCTCTCTCTCTCTCTTTGTTTTTGTTTTGTTAATCCCTATCTGAGGATATTTTTCCATTGATTTTTTTAGTGAGAATGGGAGAGAGAGGGAAAGTCAGAGAGAAACATTGATGTGAGAGAAACACACTGATCAGTTGCCTCCTGCACAAGCCCTGACCAGGGCCTGGGCTAGGGAGGAGCCTGCAACCAAGGTACATGCCCCTGACTGGAACTGAACCCAGGACCCTTTGGTCCACAGGCCAATGCTCTATCCACTGAGCCAAACTGGCTAGGGCCAACCAGGACAATCTTGACAGAGCAATTGGGCACTCTGAATAATTAAACTGGAAAAAGGTATAAGCAGGACATATGCTTACCTTGATAACAAACCAATCAATTCAATGATTGGAATTGTAACAGAAAGATCACTTTGGTAACTTCAGCTGCTTTTTAAGGCGGGGGAAGTGCCTTTCTGCCGACCAGATCTGGATGAATTAGGTTGTGAGCTCAGGGTGGACTGCAGAGAATGCAGATGCTCCCAGCATTTGGATTCCCAAGACAAACCTGAGGACGGGGCAAGAAATACAGAGTAGATCAGAGGAACTCCCTAATGAAGGCTAGGGGGTCATCAAAAGGCATTTTAAGGGCAGTGTTATCTGCTATTCTATTCGAAGTTGTTTAATTTTTAATCTTATTCCAATGCAAATTTTTTTCACCATTCTCAACTCTAGGTTTGTTTGTTTTTTTTAAAGGTTGCTATATTCACATTATGTGTGAATAGGATCAATTTATAGAACTGGTAAAGAAATTAATTTTTCCATCTGGCTCACCATGGAGCTGAACAGCCCACACTCAAAAAAGCCCCCAGCAGGATACAAAGGCACAGGAGGAGGAGCCCCCACTGCTGACCCACCTGCTGACCTCTCTCCACATGCTGGAGACCAGGAGGATATTTTTTTTTCTCAGAGTATGTGCTGGGAGTTGGCCCTGACCTTACCTACATTTCAGCAGACTAGCAGGTCCCAGGCAGAATCAGGAATATAATAGCAAATGTGCAGTAATAATTGCAAAATAATACCCTGAGACTTATTTGGTAATTTCCAACTGCAATAGCTCTTCCTTCAGAAATGCTTAAGACCAGCGTCTATTTTGCTCTGGAGGGCACACTCCTTATTAGGGCAAAGGGAAAAGGAAAACAATGATACCCAAAAGGGTGCAGAAAATGAAAAGCCGTGCGCTTCTTCCAGCATAGAGAATGCACTCTCTCTGCTGGTTGGAGAACAATTAGGCTATACTGAGCACTCCATAAACAGCCGCTGTGGACCGACGTGTTTTATCCCCCTCATTACAACATCAGTGTGTGCTGCTGAAAATGGCCGATTCTATAGCCAAGAATCCTTCCCCAGGGAAGCATCTGGGCCTCATTGCTGCAGAAAATGCTTTAGAAACAGCATTGTGTTTACTTCTGGATTCCTCAGGCCTCTGTCCACAATGTGACCTGAGCTGATTCTCGCAGAATCCATAGAAAGAACGCTTTTACTTAATCTCCTCCAAATTCATACTGCTTTGCTCAAAAGCTCTGCCCCCACGGAGTTAAATATACCATCTCCCCTCCTATCAATGCAGCTAGCCATCCACTGTTTAATGTTAACTAGCCATCAACCTCAGTAACAACATCCAGGGGCCCATGTTTCATTTCAAGAGGTGCTGTGCAGTCTACACGCAGGTTTTCATTTTATCTTCATAATAATGCTGTCAGGCAGGTATTTTTTATTATCTTCATTTTACACATGAGGAATGGAGGCAGAGAAGTTAGGTAACTACCTTTGCAAAATGGAAGAGCGAGTAGGAAAAAAGCCAGGTCTCCTGGCTCCTCATGCCTGCTCATAACCCACACTAGGCCACTCCCCAACACAAGTCCCTTATGTTAATCGCCTATAAATCCATCTGGAATAGTCATTTGTTCCTTCATTGACTTCACTTTGACTAGGTGCTTCCAGCTTCTGGTGACACAAATGTAAATAAAATCACCCCCTTATTTCAAGGAATTTACCATCAGGCTGGGAATTGTATTGACTTACAAAGGATCAAATCTTCATTTATTTGTTTTTCTGAATGTGAAAAACTTTTTGTACTGAGTCTACCCATATTAGGTTTTTTGTTTGTTTTATTTATTTGCTTTCTCTGATCTTGGAGGCAGCGAAATCTGCAATCACAGACTGTATTTTTCATTGTTTCATTTTCTCTCTGTTATATTTTGGATTTGGGACCCACGTTTCTGAAAAGTCTCCCATTTACAAATGTCACTGCAAATATCCCAATCCCAAACCAATAGGAATGTGGGAACCGTTATTTGACATCAGCGTGTTTTACTGATTTATAACTTTGCTAGATGCCCAGTGTACAAATTTGTGCACAGGTGGGGTCCATGGGGCCAGTCTCGTGGGGGGGAGGAGCCACAGGCTATTGGCCAGCCGGCCCTGCCCCTGATTGGGGGGGGGAGCGATCTGGAGTGGGGCCGGCCGGGGGGAGGGGCCGCAGGCAGTTGGCAGCCAGTCCTGCACCCCACCTGGGTGTTAGGGGCCGATTGGGGCCTGGATCAGGCTGTAGTGCACATCATAGCCACTGGTTGTTCTGGTTGTTCTGGTCGTCGCGCTGTTCCGGTCATTGGGCTTTTATATATATATAGACTAGGGGCCCAGTGCACGAAATTCGTGCAGTAGGGGTGGGGGGGGGGTCCCTCAACCCATCCTGCCCCCTCTCACATACTGGGAGCCCCCAAGGGATGTCCTACTGATGGCTTAGGCCTGACGTGAGCTGCAGTCTGGCCTCCCTTTGTGGGAGGCAACCGGGCTGATCAGGGGAAGGCCCCAGCCCCATCACCCCACTGCTGCAGCCACTGCCAGTCACCACAGCCACCAAGGTGTTTTCATCAACACAGACTCCAGTCCCTTCACCAAGAAAAAATGACAACTTTCTTTAGGCATTTTCAAGATGTGTCTTTAATAGGATATGCATTTCTTTATTTTTTTTTTTATCCTCACCTGAGGAAATTTTTCCATTGACTTTTAGAGAATGTGGAAGAGAAAGGGAAAGACAGAGCAACATCAAAGTGAGAGGAACACTTTGATTGGTTGCCTCCTGCATGAGCCCTGATCTGGGCCCCGGCCAGGGAGGAGCCTGCAACCTAGGTACATGCCCTTGATCAGAATCAAACCCAGACCCTGCTGTCGGCAGGCCGAGGCATTATACACTGAGCCAAACCGGCTAGGGCAGGATATGACATTTCTTAGCCCTCCAGCAGTGGACCTTCGTTTTTTCCTTCCAGAAGTGCGGTGGAAAAACCCTAGATCACCTTTTTGGATTCTTATTGCCCAAGTTACTAAGAATATTACCAGTGGCATACAGGAAGCTTAGCCAATGTGCAGTCAGAAAAGGTGTTTCCTCTATAGTTCACACCAATCGCGGGCTGGGCTCTGCCCAGTCCTAAAGCCTCTGGCCAAAGCTTTAGGCCTGGGCAGGGGCCCTCCAGCTCCCTCTGATCGCAGGCTCTGCCCCTGCTCAGGCCAAAAGCCTCTAGGGCAGGAGCGGAGCCCCAGCTCCCTGCCATCGATCACAGGGGGTCTGCTCCTGTACCAGGCCGATGGATCACAGGGGATCCACTTTCTGCCTTGAGCAGGAGCGGAGCCCCAGCTCCCTGAGATCGATCGCTGGGGGTCCGCTCCTGCACCAGGCCTTACCTTACAGTGCCCTGGGTGCCAGGATGTTCCTGGGACACAGGCGCTGGGCGCCTATGTATGCAAATTAACCACCATCTTTTTTGGGGGTTAATTTGCATAGTCACTCTGATTGGCTATGGGCATAGCAAAGGTATGGTCAATTTACATGTTTGTCTATTATTAGGTAAGACTAGAGGCCTGGTGCATGAAATTCATGCATAGCACGGGTGGGGGGGTCCCCTAGCCCAGCCTGTACCCTCTCCAATCCAGGACCCCTGCCTGCCTGATTGCCCCGAACTGCCTCTGCCTGCCTGCCTGATCCTCCTAACTGCTCTCCCCTGCTTGCCTGATCCCCCTAACTGCTCTCCCCTGCCAGCCTGATCACCTCTAACCACCTCTGCCTTGGCCCCCACCACCGTGGCTTTGTCCGGAAGGACATTCAGAAGGATGTCCGGAAGATGTCTGGCCTAATTAACATATTACCCTTTTATTAGTATAGATGTGAGCAAGTGTGTGTAGAACAGACATTCTAAAGAAGCAGTTCAGGCTAATGTCAGTTTCATTTAGACTGTAGAATACAGTGTTTTATTTTAAGTGGAATCAATGTTTTACAATTAGGAGATTTTATATAAAAATCCAGATTCCTGGTTTCTCTTCCACATGGCCACAAGGGCCAGAGCTGAATAGTGGCCTTCCTCCTTAGTAGGGCACATCCAGTTCTCCAAAGGCCCATCAGTCCCTATAGTAGACCCATCACGGAGACTGTGTGTGTCAGTTCACTAAGCATCTCACCTACACTGTTGTTTTCTTATGATATGAGAATATTTCTGTACCTGTGTATTTAATAACAGAAGATAAAATTCAAGTTTAGTGATTATCTTTATACTAGAAGCCGATGCACGAAGATTCGTGCAAGAATAGGCCTTCCTTCCCCTGGCTGCCGGCGTGCGGCAGGCTCGCTCCAGCAGCCTGTGCAGCGGCGGAGGTGGTGGCAAGCCCTGCGTGCTCCGGCACCACTTCCTCCTCACCCTCCTTCTCTGGAGAGTTCCTCTGTGCAGTGCTGGTACTCCCTAGGAGGCGCAGAGGGGAAGAGGTGGGGGAAGCGAGGCAGGCAGGGAGGACTGGAGAGGTTGGGTGCCCTAGTGCGTTTCACTTTCCCATTGTGAAAGTGGGATGCAACTGGCCCCCTTCCTCATCCTCTTCCTCCTTTGCCCTCCTTCCATGCTCATCGCCCCTCTCCTCTTGATTTGGCAGTTAGGGAAGAGAAAGATCTGATAATTTGGGTTACTGTGTAGGTGGCCTCTTTCATCTATTCAAAACAAAGTTGAGCCGCCTGCCACTGCTGCCACAGCCACCACCATCGCCCTTTGGCTGGCCCAGGGCTCCTGGGTTGCGCTAACTGTGCACCAAGCAAGCTCCCACACGCGTCCGCACCCATGGGGATGCTCCAACGCTAGGGTTTTGTTTACCAGAGCAGCAGGGCAGGGGTGGGGTAGAGGGAGACACCAGACACTGGGAGCTAGGACCTCAGGCACCAGAGGGTTGCCTCTGAGGCCGGGGGCTGGGCCACAAGGAGGCTACAAGGATGGTTGACAGGTGTGGAGCGCAGCAGGGAGACCCTGAGGAGGTGCGCTGCCCAGAGGCCCGGAGCAGCTGGGGAGCGGGGCCGCCTCCATCTTTGTCAGGTTAATTTGCATACTCACTCCTGATTGGCTGTGGGCATCGTGAAGTGATGGTCAATTTACATATTTCTCTTTTATTAGTAAGATCTAGTTTGCCTTGCTCATTAACTTTACCTGATCTCTATAAACACAGCTCTGACCCAGGGAAAAGACAAATTGCATTCCAAGGCAGACCAAAAGGAACAGATGCAACTCAAGTCCATCCACAGAACAGAAGAGCATGTGACTGATAACCCCGGGGATCCCACACACATCAGTTATCCATTGCTGTGTAATCAACCTGCCTCACACCACACTTCGTAGTTTAAAACAGCCATTTGTTGGCTCTTTATTTGTGGGTCAACAATTTGGGTTGGACTCAGCCCGGTTGCTTTTGTGCTGGTCTTGCCCAGGCTTATGCTGTGGTTGGCTGGTGGTCACGCCCTGACTCACATGCCTGCAGGTTGACAATGATAAGTTGAGGTTTGGAAGGTAGTTGGCTCATGTCTTTCATCCTCCAGCAGGGTTGTTCGGGTTTGGCAGTTGTAGGGTTCCTGTGTTAGTCTGGTCAGGTTCATAACAGAACACCATAAACTGAGTGGCTTAAAAAACAGAAATTTGCGAGCTGGTGTGGTTCAGTTGATTTGGTCATGGTCCATGCTCCAAGAGGTCACCAGTGTGATTCCCAGTTCAGACCCATGCCCTGAATGTGGGCTTGATCCCTAGTAGGGGACAAGCAGGAGGCAGTTAATTGATGTTTCTATCTCTCTCTCTTTCTCTAAAAAAAATAATAATTATAAAAACATATTAAAAAACAGAAATTTATTTTCTTGAGGTTCTGAAGGCAAAATCCAAGACCCAGGTGGTTGACAAGTTTGGTTTTGGTGAGACCTTGCTTCCTGGCTTGCAGACAACTGCCTGGCTGCTGTGTCCTCAGGTGCCTTCCTGAGTGCGCACAGAAGAGTGGCTGCTGGGTCTCATCTGCTTCTCTGGTGGATCCAGTCTTATTAGATCAGGGCCCGCTCTTAGGACCTCATTTAATCATAATTACCTCTTTAAAGTCCCCATCATTAACTACAGTCACAGTGGGGGGTGGACTTCAGCCTATGGATTGTGGGAGACCACAGTTCAGTCCATAACAGGTCCCAGAAGGCGAGTTCCTGGTGTAACATTTACTCTCTCCTCATTGGCCCCCGTGGCCAATCTCTGAACCAGTGAGGGTGGGGACTACACTGGTGCATGGATACAGGGAGGCAGAACAAACGTGGGCCGGTGATGGCAACAACCCACCCGACCCCAGACCAGTTCTTTCGAGCTGCTGTGTACTTTAACCTGAAGTGCTTTCCATGAATGCGGTGGCAGCTACAGTGCCTCACTCACCCATGTCCTCTTCTGGTCTGCTGATTGTTCTGAGCCCATCTTGGACACCCCTTCCCTCTCCACTAGCTGGTTGAGGGGTGGGCATGGACCCAGTGCTGGGCTGGGGAAATGGATGTGTGTGCTGGGGTGCTTATGAGACAGGTTTCCAGCCAACGGACAAGACAGTGCTGTGTCGGGGTTGACTCCCGAGCAGGCTGCAGCCACGCCCCTGTGCACGGGAGGATGAAGCCCACACTCGGAGGAGGGAGCCCGGAGAAATGCAGATGAAGGCTCAGAGCCTGACATCCTCGCCCGATGCCACTCTGCCCCTGGATTTTGTTGCCCAGAGTCCTAAATGTCCGTACTGTTGGGTTATCTGAGTCAGTGTTCTGTCGCTTACAGCGTAATGCATGACAACCGGCTCGGAAACTGACTGCATTGGTCAGCCCATGAGGAGCCCTGAGAACAGACTTCCTGGAGAGCCAGGCGCCCATTCTCGCCCAGGCTCCCACCTCAGCTTCCTCCTCTGAAAAGGTAGGAAATGTCTGTTATGTAAGCCCCTAGCGTGAATTTATGATCAGATGCGATAATGCTTGGAAAACATTTCAAATTGTATAAATTGTCAAGCCGATGTAAAGAAAAGAGAAAACAGTGTCTTTAAGTATGAAAGGATTGACAGCTAATAGCTAGAATTATGTCACGTCAACAATCCATCCATGTAGTCAAATCAGTGAGAGGACTTGTCAGACGTGTTTACTGCTAGACACCATAATAACCACATATTGTACAACAGCCCTCTGCCTGTAATTAACTTTTCTATTAAATAAAGATAGTCTTTGTATTGGGTGTGAGCTGAGAGAGGTTAGAGGGCGGGCAGTGGGCAGAATTAGGTCTGTATCACTTCTGATCATTTCAACTTCAAGGAGACAACACTGTGCTGGATAAGAAAGTAAAGAATCTGCCCTAGCCAGTTTGATTCAGCAGATAGAGTGTTAGCCTGCAGACTAAGGGATCATGGGTTCAATTCTGGTCAAGGGCACGTACCTAGGTTGCAGGCTTGATCCCTGGGGCTGGTTGGGGCAATGCAGGGGCAACCAATCAATGTGTATCTTTCACATCGATGTTTCTCTCTCTCTGACTTTCCGCCTCCCTTCCACTCTCTCTAAAAACCAATGGAAAAATATCCTTGGGTGAAGATTAACAAAAAAATAAGAATCTATCGGCCCCGGCCACGTGCAAGTGTCATCCCATACACGAGAAGGTTGCATGTTCGATCCCTGGTCGCGGCACATACAGGAGGGAATTGATGGATGTCTGTCTGTCTGTCTCTCCCTTCTTCTCTCTCCCCCCAAAAAATCAATAAAAACATATCCTCAGGTGAGGGTTAAAATAGAGAATCTATTGGCTCAGCTATGAAGGGTCCGGCGGAGGGCCTGTCCTTGAAGACTTCAGATGATGTCATTCAGAGGTTCAGTTCTGTAGTCAAGAGCCCGGCTGCCCTCCCTGTGCCCTTGGCCTCTCCTGGGACCAGCCCCACAGTCACAGATACACCAGCCATTGTGAGATGAGGATCATACCAACAGTCATTGCACTTTGCTGTGGAAAAAGCAGGAATTCATTCAATGCAAATATTTAAAATATATATTAATTCTTAGAACCTCGATTCACGATTCCTTCATTTTGAATATATTGGGAGCCGCAAGACCTGGAGGAGTCCCAGACTTCCTTGATCACAGAGAGGTATGTTTACGCTGAGACCTACGTGGTCCTGAGACCACGGCCCGGGAAGCCTCTTCCGGCACTGCAGCATGTCTCCGTATTGCAGACATGTATTTGGAAATCCACATTCGCTGAGGGATAGACTGAAAGGCCCACCTCCCCCAGACATAGAGAAAACTGTGAACCTGAGCCGACAGCAGCAGGGACCAACTCTAAACATCCCCCACTGAGATTAAGGGGGGAATAAGCCAGGAAGCCCTTGTCTACAGGAGCTTGCTGCCCCACCCCCGCAGTGGTGGGGTGCTCATTAGAGCCGGGGATTTGTAAGGAATGTCAGATTGGTCCAGGTTTCCTGACCCGTGGATGAGTGATTTCCCTGCACTAGCCCTAATGGCAAGGGAATGTCATTAGACCCATGTAAATATTTTCGTGCTGATTTCTCTGTTGAAGGTTGGCAGTGAGCGTGGTATGTCAGAACCAGAGACCACTAAGTGCTAACAAGCATAAGCCATATCCCCAGGGTTTTGAACAACCCTAGCCTGGTCTTTCTCAACCCTGATAAATATTCGTGTACGTAAGCCTGCCAGATTCCACGTGGAAATCATATCAGACATGCAGAAACCTCCGCAACCTCGAGTCTCCAGCAGGCAGAAAGAAGCAGTCATTAAAGACGGTCTGCTGGCACATTGCATTACAGAGAGTAAACTCACCCACCCAGAGGTCTGCACCGGACTCCTTAAGTCAAAGGAGATTTGGCACAAAAATCTTAAAGTCCAAGATTATTTTTATTCTATTCCGTCTATCAGAGGATCCAGGAATAAAACTCTTATTTATTGAAACATAAAGTTCCTGACATTTCACTTCTTCAGCCCTCTCCCTTGTTTTATTTGAATTATTCTGAGCCAGCTGTTACAAGCAGGACACAATGTATTTGACACAGGGAGCCACATGTGTGTATTCGTATCCCCGATTATTGTGGTGTTCTGAGACCAGTGTCCATCCAGTGTGTGTTCCCCCACACCACCAAGCAGTCCCCCAGGACACCAGGGGTCCTGCAATTCAAGTCAGTGCGGACACTGTCTGTCTGCCCTGAGACAGCATCAGCTCCCACAGGTTAAGCGCTCAGTCCTGTAAGCTGCTCCTCCCCTCCCCCACTTCAGATACCTGCTGTGAGCCCAGGTTGATGGACTTACCAGAGGTCCCCACAGCCCCTCCTCAGATTCGATTAATTGGCCAGAGCAGCTCACGGAATGCAGAGAAACGTGTTACGCACTGGATTTCCAGTGTACTGTAAAAGGAGAAAACTCAGGAACAGAGGTGGGACAGGTGCACAGGGCAAGGCGTGCGGAAGGGGTTTGAAGCCTCCATGCCTTCTAGTGCCACACGCACCCCATCTCCACATGTTCACCAACCTGGAAACGCTCCGAAAGCCTGTCCTTTGGGGATTTTATGGAGATTTCTTTATGTAGACATGATCATTAGCTCAATGGCCATCTGTGATTTGGTGATTGATTCAACTTCCATGCCCCTTTCCCCTCCTGGGAGTTGTGGGCTAGAGCCTTCTAATCACATGGTTGGCTCTCCTGACAAGGAGTGCACATTCTTAGATGGTTCCAGAAGTCACCTCATTAACATCAAAGACAGCTGTATGGCTCTCAATGCTTAGGAAATTCCAAGGGTTTTAGGAGCTCTGTGGCAGAAAAGGGGACAAAGGCCAAATATGTATTTCCTATCACAGTATCGCACCAATGCACATTCATGTTTTTATTTGTGCTGCTGATTCAGAGCAAATCATGTGGCTTAATCAGTATTCAATACATGAGAACCAAGTCTTACCAGACTCAAAACTACCCACCCTCCTGGGCACAGGCTTGCCTGTTTGAATGTCCTACCTCCAAAGCCACTTAGATGCCACCTTTCCCAGGTGCTGGCCACAGATTGTGGCTGTGTCACACCCATTGTCTGACCAAGCAGAAAGATCCAGGACAGCATTTTTCATATTCTCTGATGAAGCTGTATCGTGCAACCTTTGACAATGCTAACGCAGGGGATTTACTCCACCATGCCTAAAATCCCAAAGAACAGAAGGTTTCCTGTTCATAAGACTTAAAAAATAACGACCTGCCAATAAATGTACCACTGATAATCATCGCAGTTGCATCCTCAGAGGGAAGGGACAGATCAGGACTAGGCATTGTCTCCAACTCCTCCTCCCCCGCCCCTGCCTCTCCACCACTCCTTTAACCTGGAAATACCAGGCCAGTCCACCCCGGGGGAGATTTTATCTCTAAGATTGTTTGAGATTCTGCTTGGGCATCTGATGCAGTGTGTGCCTGCCAGGCATCTGTTTCCCTTCCAAGGAGCAGAGTCTGAGTTTCCATCAAAGCCCTGCCTGCTGCTGTTACTGTGGCCCCAGAGGTGAACGTGGGACCCCAACTTGGCCCGCAGACAGCATGCTCTCGTCAATGATGTGTCTAGGAATGCAGACATGATGGTAGCAAGGCCAATCAGTGGCTTAGTGCTCTTTGCAGTGGGGTTGCTAACCTGGCAAGATGTGGTGGAAGCCACTGGTGACCACCTTCATCACCAGGTAGGAGGTCTGCAGAGACTGAAGCTGATGCAGGGAATGGTGGAGCAGCGGGAACAGAGGAGCATTCCTGAGGGCCCGGCTGTGCAGCTGGTCATCAGGGCCTGGGACACTGCCTCTGGCTTCTCTATTCACTGAGGCAATGTCTTCCCTTTGAAAAGGAAAATGAACCCATTGTTTGAGCTGAGTTTTGGTAACAGGTAACTAGAAGGCTTTTAAGAAAAACACTATCTACAGAGAACTCCAGACAAAAGGTCTTTTAGGGAAAATAAATCAATTAAACTTTGTAAACAAGCTAGTTAGATCAGGGTTACAGTTTGAGCTGTTTCCATGAAATCCTTTTCAATCAACTCAGTTTAATCTGTTGTCTTACAGTTGTAGACACTGCGGACATACTTATCTGTATTATCCTGAAGCCACCATCCTCATTTGAGATCAGTCTGGTTCTGTCATACTTTTAGGTACATGCAGGGACTTGTGTCTTCATTAAGCAGTAGTGTTCCCAAATTCCTGGTCTAGAGCATTCCATTAATATTTCCCAGCAAGGACAGATGAAAGTGTTGAGAACATTATAGTACAACTAGAGGCCTGGTGCATGAAATTCGTACACAAGTAGGGTCCCTAGGCCTGGTGGGCGATCAGGGCCCATCGGGGCCTTTAGGCTGCCAACCAGGGCCTTCCTTCATTCTGCACCATCCCCTGGCAGTCAGTGCACATCATAGCAAGCGATCGAACTCCCGGTCTCTGGTCGAACTCCCGAGGGGACACTTTGCATATTAGCCTTTTATATATATACTAGAGGCCTGGTGCATAAAAATTCATGCACTGGAGGGGGGTTCCTCAGCCCAGCCTGCCCCCTCTCACAGTCTGGGAGCCCGCAGGGGCGGGAGGCAACCCGGCGATCAGGAGAAGGCGATGGCCCCATCACACCTCTGCTGCTGCCACTGCCGGCAGCACAAGCCTCAGCCAGCCCTGGTTACCTGAGCCTTGGGTGGCCCTGGGCAGCTGGGCAGCTGCCATCTGAGGCTTGCCTGCACCTCGGGTGGCCCTGGGTGGCTGGGGGGCTGAGGGGACTTGGCACCACCATCTTGTGGATATGAGCACTGCCATCTTTGAGGGCGGGGCAGTCAATTAGCATATTCCCTCCTTATTGGCTGTGGGTGCCGCCATCTTTTGTGACGGCATGAGGGTCAATTAGCATATTCCCTCTTTATTAGATAAGATATAGATTGGTGGTTGGCCCAAGAAAATGGAATTATTTATGGCTGCCTTGTATAGCTGACCCAAATACCTACTACTGTTCCTAGTGTGGCTGGGAGGCTCTTTGCTCACACTGCTTCTCTGAAGCATAAAAGACCAAGGCTGTATTATCTTTCCTGTTTGAAAAGGCCTCCCCCTTGTAGTAATATCCAGCTGATGTAATATCTAGTTGATGGCATAGCCTGTGTTGGACATAAGTTGCTTTGGATCAACTTCAGTTAATTCAGAGTAATTCAATTACTCTTGAATGATGAATTTGGAAAAGAAAAGAGAAATAGAGAGCCAGTCTAGGTTACATTATATACCCATGGGGATTACAAAATGAGAAAACAGAATAAATGTGGTTGTGGCAGGGATCAATAAAGTAATAGAAAAATTTTAAGCATTGAAAAGACAAAGGTCTCATTTTGAGTTTTCAAAATGAAAGGTTCTCAAAAGCTGGAAAAACTCAGTGAAAGTACAGAAGAGGCGTGAATGTGTTACACATTCTGGCTGGTTTTTCTCTGAAAGGTAAAAGTTGTTTTTAAAATAAGCACAATAGCCCTGGCCTGTGTGCTCAGTGGTAGAGCATCAGCCCGAACACTGAAGGGTCTCCAGTTTGATTCCCGGTCAAGGTTGTGGGTTCGTTCCCTGGCCCTGGTCAGGGTGTGTGTGTGGGAGGCAACCAATCGATGTGTCTCTCTCACATCAATGTTTCTCTCTCTCTCTCTCTCTCTCTCTCTCTCTCTCCTCACCCCCGCCCTTCCACTTGAGAAAAATAAAAGTCAATGGAGAAGATATCCTCAGGTAAGGATTAACAAAAAAATACACAATGATTTGTTAATATCACCAAATAACCAGTGAGTATTAAAAATTTCCTTGTTTTTTCTTTTTTTAACAATTAGTTTATTCAAGTTAGGGTCCACACAAGGTCACACCTTGCATCTATCTATCTATAGATTCTCACTTCTCTCTTTTTAATTCTTTTGTCGTTTTCTGTGACATCATCTAGTTCCTTACATTTAAAATTTTGCTGCTTGCATCCCTGAGAGGCTATTTCATGTGTTTCTCTATCCCCTGCCTTCAGGTTCAATATTTTGACAAGAAAATTCCGTGAACAGTGTCATGTTTCCATCAGGAGGCACATTGTCTGGCTGGTTGTTTCTGTGAAGCCCGTGGTCACTGGGGGTGGCTGCACTGTGCTGTGATTGCATTTGAGGTAAAAAAAAGTTGGGATATTCTAATTCTATCATTTGGTCCTCAGAACTGAGCTGGGGCTCTTCAATATAAAGAGAAACCATCTCAAGTCAACCATTGGGTTACCTAAGGTTTCGGTGTAAAGTAAAGGCAGGAAAATGCTTCTTTCTGGCTGTTTGCTAGTCTTCAGAAAGTGAGCTGGTTAACTCTGTGCCTCAGAAGAAACTAAATTGTTGTTGTTGTTACATGTTTTACGCATGGATTTTCACACAGCAGATGGGGTTTAATCCGCTGTTGTCATTATTCTTATCGATGCTCCAAGTGAGCCCTCTCTGCCAGGGAGCCTGGCCAGACCCGAAGCTTTTCTTCTTGTTTCACGTGGTAAGATGAACCAACCCAGGCTCTTCTCCGCATCTCCCGCCCAGAGCTGGAGTCAGCCATTTCTCCCAGCAGCTCTGGTTGGTTCGGTGGGAAATGGGTAGCAATCACAGTGTGGATGCGAGGAGCTTTCATTGCTGCGGGGTTTCCTGGTTTCATGTCGTCCTCCATGGACAGAGGTAGGCATGTATGTTTTAAGAGAAAGCACATCAGGACTCTGGACTGATATTTCTATTTCAAATTGAGATCTTCAGGGTTTTTATTTAAATACTAGAGGCCCAGTACACGAATTCATGCACAGGTAGGATCCCTCAGGGTAGACTAGGATTGGGCCCCAGCCTCACAGCCCCACAGCCCCACCTCAAACCACAAACAGTAACCTCTTCTATTTTTAGCGTGTATGTTAATATGCTTCTTGGCCCTGGCTGGGTAGATCAGTTGGTTGGAACATCATCCTGATACATCACAGTTGTGGGTTCGATTCCCAGTCAGGGCACATACAAGAATCAACCAGTGAATGCATGAATAAGTAGAACAACAAATCCATGTTTCTCTCTCTCTTTTTTTTTTCTCTCTCTCTCTAGTATTAGTAAATTAAAAAATATGCTTCTTACTTGTATATATAACATTATTACAGAAATGCAATCGGTTACATTGGTTTTGTATTTGCTTTATTCACTCCAGAATATATCATAAACCTCTTCCCACACCATTAAAATATTTCTAAATCGCTGTTCTAGTACCTTCCCAGTACTCTGTTGTTGAGAAGGATTACAACTCTCAGCCAATTCTCTATTGTTGACCAGTTAAGCTGTTAACAATTTTTCACAGTTTTAAGTAACACTGAGGAATATCCTTGGGACCAAATATGTCCATACATTCCCGCATTACTGCTTTAGCATCAATCCCCACAAATGTATTTTCTGAGCCAAAAATAAAAAATAAATAAAAGGATCACTTTAAGACTTTTGCTTCATGCAGCTAAATCGTTCTCCTGATGTATTTGGGAGTTCATACATCCCTAAACTCTCACCAGCACTAGGCATTCTCATTCAATTTTTGATTTGTTTAATTTGAAAGGTAATATAGCATGTGATAGTTGACTGTGTATTCATTTCTTTAAGTGGATGACTACATATATTCATTTATTTACTCTTCCATTTAACAAAAATGTAACTCAGCATTTACCCTTTGTCACACCCTGGACACAACACCCTCTAACAGACATATCCACCCCCGCAAGGGGCTCAGAGTCCATAGGGGAGGAAAGACATTTGAACAAGTATGCTTACAACGTGCATAACAGGGAGAACAATGCAAAGAGAAAAAGCAGCATGTGCAAAGGCCCTGCAGTCTGATTCATCTGAACATGCAACCACCAGCTTCATGAGAGAGGATCTGAAAGTCCACAACCCATCTTCTGCATGACTGTTGTAAACAGGACCAGTTGGTGCTATTATCAAGGGTTAAAAAGGAGAAAGCAAGACTTCCTCACCTTGTCTGAGACTCCCCTCCTGAGCAGAGGCTTCTAGGTCTCCATCCTCCTGGCCATCATGAGCAACCAGTGCCCCTCGTCACCCCCTCTCAGCCTCCAGCCGGACCACGCCACCAAGGTGATTTACAGCAGCTGCTCACCCCCGGCAGATTAGAAAGAAAAATCTTTATAATTACATGAGCTGGCTGTTATTTAAATATTTACCAGCATTAAACACCAAAAGGCTGTGCAAATGATCCAGGGATTCATATTGTTCTAAGCTAATATTCTTTGTGCGGTATTATGCAAATTGCATAAACTTTATTTTGTTGTTGCTGCAAGCAGTGTATCCCAAGGCACTCATTCGCTAAGTTGAAACAGATAAAGTTTTAATAATAAATAGTGATGATAAATAAGTCACAAAGTTTGCGCAATGCTAATGCACGCGCTCACCCTGGGGTAGTTTATTAGATAAACAAGTAACGTTTCCTGATTTGCTTTTCCTCAAGTGGCGTCGTTTTTCTGGAAATGTTTGTGCCATAAATTATTTCAACCCATTAGGTGTTAACGAACAAATCATATTCACTTGCAATCTGTCGTGAATTGCTGAGAATTGAGATTTAAACACTGAAATTGTACATTAATGTTACTTCACAAAAATAAAGCTGGTTAAGAGAAATTAAGCTTGGCTGAAATGGGAGAGAACAGTATGTCTGATGCTGAATATTTCAAGCCTGCAAAGGAGGCTGTGGCTGGTTTCATTAATATTCAGAACACTTGGGCGTTTCTGACAATGAGAAAATGCAAATAACCCTGCCAGCCCTTGGGATACCACCAGCAGCCCCTGGGTCCTGCAGTGGGTGAGTCCGCCCACAGATGCCTGTGCAGGTCCAGGGCGGGCAGGGCCCACGCCTGCATGGCGGTCTGGAACAGGCTGACCTGCCTCTCGGCAGCGGTGAGGCACAATTGATTCTGCTCAGCCAGGTATCATTTGTCTGTGCTCATAACAACCTGCTTCCGTGTAGAAGGGTGATTAGGAAACATCTTGGAAAATAGCAGCTGGAACAGCGTAATTGTGCATCCAAGGGCCAATGGCAGAAGGAAAATGCCAACCACCTAAAGACAGCCTCTGCGGCTGTGGAAGAAGAGCTAAACACGTCTGCTCTGAATCCATTTCCGAGATAGCTGTTTTTTAAGTTTCTGGTCTGAATTTTATTAAGGAGAATCCTATTCACAGAAATGTGCACGAAACCCTAAGTGCACACACATGGCTAGCCAACACCCACCTCGCGTGTCGGAACAGCCAAGCGCCCAGAGCCCTTCACACTCCATCTCTGCCACCCAGGGGTCCCCCATTCGCACTCTGACATCAGAGATTATAACCAGAGCCATTTCCCTGGCTGGTTTGGCATAATGGATAGAGCATCAGCCTGCAGACTGAAGGGTCCCGAGTTCGATTCCGGTCAAGGGCACATGCCCAGGTTGTGGGCATGATCCCCAATAGGGGGTGTGCAGGAGGCAGCCAATCAATGATTCTCTCTCATCATTGATGTTTCTATCTCTCTCCCTCTCCCTTCCTCTCTGAAATCAATAAAAACATATTAAAAGAAAAAACAAGAACCGGAGCCATTGATCCACCTTATTGTTGTAGTGTAGTTTGGGCATGCTCATTAGTGGCTGGTGTTCTGTTGTAAAAAGCACACGGCAGTGCAGTTACTCATCCTGCTGCAGAGGGTTACCTGGGCTCTTTCCAGCTTTTAACTCCTACAAACAGTGCTGCTCTCAGGGTTCCTGTACAGGTCTCGGGGGAATTCCCACTGGCGTGGGGATGGAGGTAAAGGAGCGCGGTAGAGGCCACACGCCGTGCGCACGCGCCATCTGTCCGCTAGGGGCGTGCGCAGAGCCCTCTCTGAAGTATACAAAATGACAAGCATGCTTGCCTTGGGATGAATGTCTAAGGAGCAAGGAGAGCTTTACTTCTCACTACTGATATTTTTTTACTGTTCTAAATTTTTTCAAAGAGTATGGGTTATGTTTACAATAATATTAGTTCATCGAAGGGGGAAATATAATGAATCCAGAGTTTGATCTGGACAGTGGTCACTGTTACATTAAATTTTCTTTCCTTCAGCGGTGGGTCCCAGTGTTACCAAAGCCTATTTCATCTGCTTCTCACAATAAAAGGCTGAGAGAAAGCGTTGGTTGATGTCTCCTGACCACACATGTACCATGATTTAATCCTCATAACCAGCCTAGGAAATGAGCTTCATTCAATCACCCCACTTCACTAATGAGGAAACTTGAGGTCAGAAAGGCTGGCTGGGGTACCTGTGGTCACATGACTGGTGAATGGTTTCTGGACCCTCAGCCAAGTTCTCTTTGCGTTCATGAATGCCCAAGAGAGCCTACCGGACACGGGCATCAACATGAAGAGAGGAGAAAGGAGATGAAGGGCGCAGAGCTGAGTAACCTCTGGGGTGAGAGGTGCAATCCTGGCATAAAGATGGCCTCTTCCCTCACCACTAAGTGCAGGTCACACCCACACCCTCGGTGACCATGAACGTCAGCGCTTTCTGCGCTCCAGGCCTTACAGCAGGGCTGGCAAACACCGTCTGTAAAGGGCCAGACATCGCGTCTCAGACTTCTCCACTCTGCCTCGTGGGAGCAGAACGGAGCCACAGACCACAAGCACACGGCTGAGCCCTGCCGTGCCCAGTGGTATTTAGGGCACTGGAGTCTGAATTTCATAGAATTTTCACATCATGAAATACTCTTTTGTTTTCAGCCATTTAAACAGGCAATAAACATTCTTATTCTTAGCTCATTGTCTGTACAAAAACAGTAGGTTAGATTTGGCCCATTGGTTTCAGTTTGCCAACTTGTGCTTTAAACAGAAACAAAAAAATAGTTTAAGACACAGTCACTGAACAGAAACTTATCAATTTAAAGTCAAAATCCTTTCAGTTGCAAAATGGGAACCAGACTCAAACTAGATAAATAAAAATAGGGAATTCATGAACCTGGAACTAAGAAGTCCAAAGGGTTGGTATTCAGACATGGATGGCTTCGGGGTCTGGATAATGTCAAGTTTTTCTCTCTCCCTCCCTCCATTTCTCCTTCCTCTTTCCCTTTTCCCCCTTCCCCTCCGCCTGTGATCTCAGCAACATCCGATTCCTCAGTCTAGACAAGCTCTTCCTCTTGACCGGCAGGCAGCATCCCTTCCGATTTGCCCTGAACAAGCGCTGCTGGACATCTCCACCGCTGTGCAGCTCTGCCCTGGTTACAGAAGTTGACCTCTGCTTCCTCCACTTGACACTTACCCACCAGCCCTCCACTGAGCATCTCGATGAACAGACGAGAGTGAAAAGATGAATGGATGCTCACCCGCCATCGGGAGCTTCAGGGTCTCGTGGGGGAGGCAGCCAAGTAAACAGGACGGCTTTCTCTCGCATCCTGTAAGAGCCTTGCAATCTTCTCATTTCCTTGGCCATCATTTTTATGATTGGAGGAGGGCAAAAGCATGACTGACTCCTCCAGTATTCCTGCTGCGTAGCGTTCACTGGTAAATTAATTTTGTCATTCAGATCTCTATCGACAGGGTGCTAGGCACTATACAAGGTGCAGGAGACAGTGAGACAGAGAAACACCGCCCTTGCTCACATGAATCCCATGGTCAAAAGGACAGCCCTGCCTCAGTGCCTCCGTTTCTTCACCTGTAAGTGAGAATTACTCTGAACTCATCTGGCCCAGAGTCGAACCCTAGCTCCACTTTATGTTACTCGCTTGGCAAACTTCAGAAAATCACTTACCTTCTGTGAGTCTAAGCCTATAAAGCAGGCATTAGGGCAGTCCCTGTCTCACGGGGATGTGGTGAAGATATATTCAGATAATGCATTTAAAATGCTCAGCGGGGTCCTGAGGAAACCACTGGTGTTCATTAACATTAATATTATGCTGTTCTAACCCAGAGCCTGGAATGAAGTATATGTTTAATAAATGCCTTTTGAATGGATTTACTTTACCCCTTGAATCCTCTTAGAAAAATGTCTAATTCTTTTAGCCACCTCTGATACCTCCACTCTCTTGTCCCAGGCCTCTGAAACGCATAAGACTTACATATGGTTTCCAGTTTCCTTTCCCACATACAAGGAGCTTCCTATGCCCGCAGCCCCTCTCTGTGCCCCCACTCAGGTCCCAGGTTCTTACCCAGAGCCTCAGCTGACTGCAGTTCCACTGGGCTGCAGGTCACACTGTGCAGACTCACAACTGACCTCGGACGATGCAGTTGAGAGCAGCTGATAGATATGCTTCCTCGTGTTGAGTGCAGATTTCTAAGTAGAGATTGGAGCCACCTGGTATCCACCAGCCCCTGCCATAAATTGTTCTATTGTTCAATAACAGCAACCAGTACAGTACTCCTCAAAGCCCAAGGGTTCCATAGCCAACAGTTTTCCTGAAGCAACACAGCCTATCTAAGGATTTACATTATAGCTTAATTACTCACTATTGATGAAAACCATTGTTGCGGTTAATAAAAACATCACCATAATCATAACATCAAAGATAATAGAAATCTCTAGCCTAAGTATGTAGAAAGGCAGAAGAGACTGTTGATACCATATGAACAGTGAGAACAAGACAGATATGCCACAATATCAGGTTTTTAAAGATCCATCACAGAGGTGAGAGCAAATGAAACCTAAGTGAGCTGAGCCTCCCAATGGTATGAATTCTTCAAAGCCCAGACCTGTTTCAATCACAGACTAGACTTACTCGACCCCAACACTAGCCTCTTTACACAGAGAGCCTATGCCACTATTTCAGGGATAAATCGTGTTTATTTGCTGCCAACTGTTTCTCACATACAATATCTAGAACTAAAAAACGGTGAGACATAGAAAGAGGAAAACTTGACCGATTTTGAAAAGAAAAAATAGTCATTAGAACAAATTCATAGAGGACCTAATGGCTGAATTAGTAGGCAAGGACTTCACTATCACTATAAAAATGTGTTAAAAGGGCTACCATAAAACAATCAATATGTATGAACAGATAGGATATTTTTGCCAAAAAAAATCAATGAAAACAGTAAAAATATTTAAAGTGAAAACTTTCAGTAACAATTAGAAATGCAGAAACTGAATAACACAATATGAGATGTTGCTATTTCACCAACAGGCTTTCATAGAAGGCTGTTCACAGCAAAAGAAATGGTCAATGAACTTAAAGAGATGGCAAACTGTTCAAACTGAAACTCAAAACAAAAGGAAAGCAATTTTAAAAAACAGAAGAGAAGGTCTGAGAACTAAGAATCAAAACCATAGTCTAAGATAAGTGTAATTTGAGTTCGAAAAAGGAGATACGGAATGGTGACTAAACAGTATTTGAAATCATGATTTGAGTTTAATAAAAGTAATGCAAGACATCAACCTACAGACCCCAAAATCTCAGTACATTCCAAGCAAGATAGATACAAGGGAACCACAACTAGGAATATCATCATCAAACTGCTGAAGCAAAGGTAGGGTGGAAAAGGATGCAACCTGGCATTTCAACAGAAACCATGAAGCTCATACTTCAGAAGTGAGAAATTCAAGACACTTTTAGACAGCCAAAGGTGGAGAGAATTCATATCCAGCAGATAAACTCTACCAAAAAATTGCTGAACTATGTTGTTCAGGATAGTGGGGATGATACTACACTTGACTCTTCAGGGCACAAATGATAAAGAATTGAAGGGGTGACAATATACCCAGAAGTAAAATATATGACAAGAGCACAAAGTGTTATGGGGAATGGGTGGGGTTACATGGTTATAAGTTATTTACATGGTTTGTGAACTGGTAGCACTATTTGAAGCTGTCTGTGATATTTGAAAACAAATATTGTAATATCTAGGACAACCACTAAAATAAGTACAGAAAATATAGCTAAAACAAAAAAGAGGGGTTGTTGAAAGGAATATTACAAAAATATTCAGTTAACCCAACTGAAGATAGGTAAGGAGGCAGAGAACAACAAAGAACAGTGGAACAAGTAGGAACATTTGACAAAATGATGGGCTTAAATACAACTATATTGACAACTACATTCAAAGTTAATAGGCTGAACACTCCATGTAAAAGATTGTCAAATTTCAAGGGGAAAAAATCCAGACCCAACAGTATGCTGTTTACTAGAAACATTCTAAATGTAGATATATAGGTTGAAAGTCTGAGTCAAAAAAGATGTATCAGGCAAAAAAATAAGCATAAGAAAATTACATTAATATCAGAAAAAATACTTTAAGACAAGTAGTATAGACAGTGAGGGCTATTTTATACTTATTCAAGTGTCAAGTGATGACATAAAAATCCTAAATGTTATGCAAATAAGAGAATGAGAAAATGTAAGTAAAAATCGGCAGAGATAAGAGAAATAGATTAGTCTCCAGTCTGAGTTTGAGATTTTAACATTTATCCCACAGTAATTATGAGAACAACTGAAGAGCCACTCTAAGGCCATAACACATGGCTCAGCACCACCAACCAGCCTGATATTCAAGTACACGTGGAACATTCACAGGACTGAACCATTTAGAATATGTCCTCTGCCCAAAATAGTGTGAACTCATAAAACAATAACATCTAGAAAACCTCAGAATGGTTGGATATTAAGCAAAATTCTGTACCTCCAAATAACACATGAGTCACAGAATAAATTGCAGGGGAAAACCAAATGGTAGACCAACTGAATAATAAGGACAACAAATATCAAAGTTATGTGAATAGAATGTCATTATGTGAATAGGACATCAGTGGAACAGAACGCAAGTGCCCACAAATAGAAAGTGCCTTGCTTGAGAAAGGCACCATGTCCATTCAAAGGGGAAAGGAAGGCATCCTATATAATAAAAGGGTAATATGCAAATTGACCCTGACAGCGGGACGACCAGAACGACCGCTGGACCAGTCACTATGAGGTGCACTGACCACCTCTCGGTCCCTTTCCCCAGCCAGCAGGCTCCCATCGCCTGATGGCAAACAGGGAACCAGGGTGGGTGGCAGTGGGGGGCAGGGCCAGCTGCGGGCAGCCGGGGAAGATGGCCCTGATTGCAGGCCAGGCTAGGGACCATACCCGTGCATGATTTCGTGTGCCGGGCCTCTAGTTTGTAATAAATAATGTTGAAGAGATTATAGACCTAAATGTAAAAGCTAGACCCATACAGCTTCTGGAAGAAAACAGAATATTTTCACAACCTCGATGTAGGCTAAGATTTTTTGCAGACAAAACAAAATATCTAAAAAATAACAAGAAAAATAAAGATTAAATTGGACTCATAAAAAATTTTAAATGTGCTATTTAAAGGACACCATTAGGGACATGAATGTGTAACCACGGAAAGGGAGGAAATATTCAGACATTTATCTAACAAATGACTTATGTTCAGAATGTTTAAATAATTCCAACAAATCAATAACAAAAAGACAAACACTGTAATTAAAATCCTGCGGGAAAGACTTGAACAGACACTTCACAAGAGAGGGCAAATCAATGGCTAATGGGAGCACAGGAAAAGGTGCTTGACATCATTAGTCCTTAGGGAAGCTCAGACTAAAGCAAGATCAAGTTTCACATCCTCTGGTGTGTCTGAAGTCAGATCACAATGCTCAGTTTGACAAGGACACAGGGTGACCAAGACTCTCGGACACTCCTGGTGGGCATGTGGATAGCACTTCGGAGAATGGTTTCGGCAGTTGTGTATATATTTAAATATACAACTCCTCTCTAACCCAGTAGTTCTATCCCGAGGTATTTCCCCCCAAAATGAAAATATGTGTGCACAAAAAGGCTTGCACAAGAACGTCCATCACAGCCTCGGGTGTATTCGCTCATCCCTGGAAACAGTTTAAGTGTCCATCAACAGGTGAACGGTGAAGAAATTGAGGTATATCCATAAAATGCAATGTTGCTTGTCAATAAAAAGGAATTAACTATTTGGATGGATCACCAAGAAAATTCAGATTTAGCATTATATACGCTCTGTATGATTGCATTTTATGAGATCTAAGAATAAACTACAAGTAACAAAACTATTCTGTAGTGACCAGAACCAGAAAGTGCTTGTTCTTTAAGATATCAATTGGCAAGAGGACTAGGAACCTTTTAGGGGGTTTGGGTGGGGGTGACGGAAGTGTCCCGAGTCTTTTTTTGGGTAATCACATGACAAAACTCCTTGAACTAAATGTTTAAGCCTTGTGCATATTATTGTTTATAAAGTAATCTTTGATTATAAAACTCTTCTTTTAAATGTCTGTCCTGTAGATGCTGAGTGGGTAAAATTTCAAATGGAGGAGGCAGCATTGGTGGGAGAAGATGAGGTGGGAGATGACCGCAGTGGCCAACATCCCACAGTGCAAGCCCTGGCTCCAGATCCCCCTCCTGCTGACCCGCTGGAATGAGCTCAGCCCCCTGGGTGGAAGCGATGAAAAGGAAGTCAGATCTTGCTGGAAAAGCCACCCTTCGGGAAGTGGGGTCCCCCTTCTCCAACTCCTCCCTGCTCAGTGATGCTGTAGGTGAGGCCACAGCAGGTGCTGCGTTTGGTTGTATTATAGCTGCTTCTTGGCTCCCCTCACTGTGATCACCGGAAGGTGCCCATCCTGCCACCCCCAACCCCATCATCAGTTTCTCCTTCTGATGTCTTCCCTGAATTTGACAACTAATCACCCCCTTTCTGTGCATTTAACATGATATAGTCCTGCTTCCATTTGGGAGAGGGCAGGAAGAGTGGCGAGGTCCCTGTCTCGCGGAGTTTGAAGCAGAGTGGACAATGAGGTGCCTAGGGAATTAAAACCAGGGCAAGTGCAGCATTAATGGGGGCCTGAGAGCAGCACAGGGTCCTTGCAACTCATACAGTCCATAACTTTACATCTTCCGTGAATGGTGGAACAGCCTAGCACATGAAGAGCATGGGTTAATGCAATCCTATCTAATTAGCTAAATTTACTTTGACCCTGTGTGCATTTTGTTGGAACAGAGGATAGAATTTCAAGTGTATTCATTCTGTGTAGGAAATTCTAAAATTTCCTTTGATCATCTGCTAATTTTGCTACTGTAACAGTTAGCGTAGCTCAGCTGCCCTGGGTTCTGGGCAGGACTTGATGCTCGTTCCAATTGCTTATCCTAAACCAAGGCGCCAGGAATTCCCAGTGAGCCCTCGCCCAACTCCAGGCCATTTCATGTGAACCCTGCTGCCTGCAGACTTGGACTTTGCTCTCTGAATTAAGCATCACATTTTGTGGAGTATTTAAATATCAGTGTCCTCATTTCTTTAATTCTCCACGCATGACCTCCCACAGTTACTGTTTTCAGTCAGACCAGCAGTCATGCCAGTGGCCCTGTCCAGAGTCCAGTGGCCTCTCCAGGGGCCCTCTGGGAGGGGCCAGGCCACCTCCAGTGCCGGCTTCTTTTGTGTGTTTTTTGTTGTTGTAGCTGTTAATCCTCCTCTGGAGGATATTTTTTAAATGATTTTTTTTAGAGAGAGTGGAAGGGAGCGTGGGAGGGGAGAGAGAAACATTGATTGGTTGCCTCCCTCACATGCCCCAACCAGGGCAGAGGATCAAACCTGCAACCCAGATATGTGACCTTGACTGGGAATTGAACCTACTACCCTTCAATGCTCAGGCCTGCGCTCTGACCACTGAGCAACACTGGCCAGGGCTCCAGTGCGGGTTTCTAAAGATAGTTCAGTTCAGTTGAAAGTCCATTTCAGTCCTCAGAACAAAGACCTCTGGAGTTCTTGGCTCCATCTTGCCCGGACATCATTGTGGATGGTTCCTACCTGTACCTCCCACGTCACCTCACTGTCTGCCTCCACTTAAAGGACTGTTCTCAATCTTCACAGTATTGTAGATGGATGCTGGCTTGAGAGCAGTAGCCAGACTTCACTGTTCTGTCTCTCCACCACAGCAGATCTGATGGCCTTGGGACTGTCCTAACTGCAGCTCAATACGAATCTGGCCCAATAGATTGCTCCATTTATCTCACTTTTTAATCCAGGGTCTAGTTTAAAAATCCTGAAGTGTAAATGGCCAGGTGTCACTGAGTGGCAGCATCATCTGGTCCCCGCCAGAGAACAGGGAATGTGGACACTGGTATCTTCCCTGTGACCAAGGGTCAGCCCATCAGCGTGGGCATTTCCTGAGCAAACCATGGCCTACAGAGAGCAGGCAGCACAGAGAGTTATTAAAGACGGTCTGGTTTCCGATAACTCGCAAATATGCCGGAAGAAAGAGAAACCAAATTCTCTTCATTTTTACAGCAGAAAGGATTGGACATACATACAGGTGATCTCATGAGAAGTGTATGTTCTGCTTTAGAAATCCAAATGCCCCTCGTTAATCAGAAGGATCACCATGGTGTTGATCACCAAAATCACAGAATCCCCCAAAAGCCAACCTCCCCCTTTCTCCTATTCTTTGTACCTTTCCTGGTTTCTCTCTCTCCACTTGTTTGTTTCTCATCCTTGGTCTATTATTTTTTGAAACAGTCCTCAAAGTTTCTGCTTCACACAGAAAACTGAGAGTTTGAATTGCTTTGAACATTCTGCTCCCAAAATGGGGCACATTTCCCTGATGCCCTGGTGCCCTGCCCACCATTACACAGCGTTTCTGAAAAGGTCCACTGAGGTCATAGGGAGCTTGCAACATTGTCCTGCCTTGTGCAAATGTAAGAAGGATTAATATAAAAATCACCTAACTGGAGTGAAGCTCCGCAATCATCTCTCTATTGGTGAGTGTGTATTTCTCGCCAATGTGTATTGGCCCCCCTATCCAGGGCAGAAGAGGGGGCATGGAGATGAATGATATATGAAGGGGCTAATATCCCTGCCATCCCAGGACTGATTGGGAGCCTATAAGCAGAGCACCTGTAGACTGGAATGGATGCCAGAAGGGGAAGACACCAGGCGTTGTGATGAAGGAGACAACAGGAGGACATGAGGTGCTGTGATGAAGGAGACAGAGGGAAGACACAGGCACTGAGATGAAGGAGACAGTGGGAAGACACAGGCGCTGAGATGAAGGAGACAGTGGGAAGACACAGGCGCTGAGATGAAGGAGACAGTGGGAAGACACAAGCGCTGAGATGAAGGAGACAGTGGGAAGGCACAGGCACTGAGATGAAGGAGACAGTGGGAAGACACAGGCACTGAGATGAAGGAGACAGTGGGAAGGCACAGGCACTGAGATGAAGGAGACAGTGGGAAGACACAGGCGCTGAGATGAAGGAGACAGTGGGAAGACACAGGCGCTGAGATGAAGGAGACAGTGGGAAGACACAGGCGCTGAGATGAAGGAGACAGTGGGAAGACACAGGCGCTGAGATGAAGGAGACAGTGGAAGACACAGGCACTGAGATGAAGGAGACAGTGGAAGACACAGGCACTGAGATGAAGGAGACAGTGGGAAGACACAGGCACTGAGATGAAGGAGACAGTGGGAAGGCACAGGCACTGAGATGAAGGAGACAGAGGGAAGACACAGGCGCTGAGATGAAGGAGACAGTGGGAAGACACAGGCGCTGAGATGAAGGAGACAGTGGGAAGACACAGGCGCTGAGATGAAGGAGACAGTGGAAGACACAGGCGCTGAGATGAAGGAGACAGTGGGAAGACACAGGCACTGAGATGAAGGAGACAGAGGGAAGACACAGGCACTGAGATGAAGGAGACAGAGGGAAGACACAGGCACTGAGATGAAGGAGACAGTGGGAAGACACAGGCGCTGAGATGAAGGAGACAGTGGGAAGACACAGGCGCTGAGATGAAGGAGACAGTGGGAAGACACAGGCGCTGAGATGAAGGAGACAGTGGAAGACACAGGCGCTGAGATGAAGGAGACAGTGGGAAGACACAGGCGCTGAGATGAAGGAGACAGTGGAAGACACAGGCACTGAGATGAAGGAGACAGTGGAAGACACAGGCACTGAGATGAAGGAGACAGTGGAAGACACAGGCGCTGAGATGAAGGAGACAGTGGAAGACACAGGCACTGAGATGAAGGAGACAGTGGAAGACACAGGCGCTGAGATGAAGGAGACAGTGGAAGACACAGGCGCTGTGATGAAGGAGACAGTGGGAAGACACAAGCGCTGTATGAAGACAGTGGGAAGACACAGGCACTGAGATGAAGGAGACAGTGGGAAGACACAGGCGCTGTGATGAAGGAGACAGTGGAAGACACAGGCGCTGTGATGAAGGAGACAGTGGGAAGACACAAGCGCTGTATGAAGACAGTGGGAAGACACAGGCACTGAGATGAAGGAGAAAGTGGGAAGACACAAGCGCTGAGATAAAGGAGACAGTGGGAAGACACAAGCGCTGTATGAAGACAGTGGGAAGGCACAGGCGCTGAGATGAAGGAGACAGTGGAAGACACAGGCGCTGAGATGAAGGAGACAGTGGGAAGACACAGGCGCTGTGATGAAGGAGACAGTGGGAAGACACAGGCGCTGAGATGAAGGAGACAGTGGAAGACACAGGCACTGTGATGAAGGAGACAGTGGGAAGACACAAGCGCTGTATGAAGACAGTGGGAAGACACAGGCACTGAGATGAAGGAGAAAGTGGGAAGACACAAGCGCTGAGATAAAGGAGACAGTGGGAAGACACAGGTGCTGTGATGAAGGATAAAGAGGGAAGACACAGGCACTGAGATGAAAGAGACAGTGGGAAGACACAGGCGTTGTGATGAAGGAGACAACAGGAGGACATGAGGTGCTGTGATGAAGGAGACAGAGGGAAGACACAGGTGCTGTGATGAAGGAGACAGAGGGAAGACACAGGTGCTGTGATGAAGACAGTGGGAAGACACAGGCGCTGAGATGAAGGAGACAGTGGGAAGACACAGGTGCTGAGATGAAGGAGACAGTGGGAAGACACAGGCGCTGAGATGAAGGAGACAGTGGGAAGACACAGGCGCTGAGATGAAGGAGACAGTGGGAAGACACAGGTGCTGTGATGAAGACATTGGGAAGACACAGGCGCTGAGATGAAGGAGACAGTGGGAAGACACAGGCACTGAGATGAAGGAGACAGTGGGAAGACACAAGCGCTGAGATGAAGGAGACAGTGGGAAGACAAAGGCACTGAGATGAAGGAGACAGTGGGAAGACACAGGCACTGAGATGAAGGAGACAGTGGGAAGACACAGGCGCTGAGATGAAGGAGATAGTGGGAAGACACAGGCGCTGAGATGAAGGAGACAGTGGGAAGACACAGGCACTGAGATGAAAGAGACAGTGGGAAGACACAGGCGCTGAGATGAAAGAGACAGTGGGAAGACACAGGCGCTGAGATGAAAGAGACAGTGGGAAGACACAGGCGCTGAGATGAAGGAGACAGTGGGAAGACACAGGCGCTGTGATGAAGGAGACAGTGGGAAGACACAGGCGCTGTGATGAAGGAGACAGTGGGAAGACACAGGCGCTGAGATGAAGGAGACAGTGGGAAGACACAGGCACTGATATGAAGGAGACAGTGGGAAGACACAAGTGCTGTATGAAGACAGTGGGAAGACACAAGCGCTGTATGAAGACATTGGGAAGACACAGGCACTGAGATGAAGGAGACAGTGGGAAGACACAGGCGCTGAGATGAAGGAGACAGTGGGAAGACACAGGCGCTGAGATGAAGGAGACAGTGGGAAGACACAGGCGCTGTGATGAAGGAGACAGTGGGAAGACACAGGCGCTGAGATGAAAGAGACAGTGGGAAGACACAGGCGCTGAGATGAAGGAGACAGTGGGAAGACACAGGCGCTGTGATGAAGGAGACAGTGGGAAGACACAGGCGCTGAGATGAAGGAGACAGTGGGAAGACACAGGCACTGATATGAAGGAGACAGTGGGAAGACACAAGTGCTGTATGAAGACAGTGGGAAGACACAGGTGCTGTGATGAAGACAGTGGGAAGACACAGGCACTGAGATGAAGGAGACAGTGGGAAGACACAGGCACTGTGATGAAGGAGACTGCAGGGGGACACCAGGTGCTGAGTTCTCATGGCAAACCGCTGATGAGTTTAGGACACGCTGCCCCAAATCTGGTCCCTGGGTATAGTGAATATTTTAAGCTGAAAACGTTTGAGAAAACTGCAAAAGTGGGAGGTCACGCTGACCTTCTTTCTCATCCTCCCCTGCAAAGCCCTCACGTGAGAGGTGCCCTCTCTGCACCTAAGGAAAGATCATCCTGTCCCTAAAGCAAGGGATCCAGAAGATTCCCAATGAACAGGCCTTGCTGTTTCCCATTTCACTATATTTACCTCATGCTCCTGGTCTGTCATCTTCACCATGACCACTGTCCACTCCTCATCAAACCTGGCGCAGAATCTCTCAGATCTAACTGGTCTTCATGTCCTCATGAAGGCTCCAAGCCATGTGAAATATGTATGCTCCTCTCCTGCTAATCAGCCTCTGTCAGGTTTATTTTCACACCCACTCAGGGACCCTAAGAGGGTTGAATAAAACTATTCCCTCCCCCACACCATGGCCCAGAAGTCTGGCGAGGCCCCTGAATCCGGAGAGCAGCTAATCTCTGCCCATCAGGAGTCATAAACTGGGAGGAGTGCTTGGACAGTAATTTGACAAAATGTTATGGCTGATGTACTAGCTCAAAAGTGGGAAATTCCCAGGGCTGCAGTCTTAGGGCCCCCCACACTTCTCCTGACTTTATATGCAGGAATGCACCCACCTTCCACATTATCATGTGAAACCCCTAAAGAGATGCCCTCCTGGTTATGGTAGGGCCAGGGGAGAATAATCTAGTGTGATACCCAGGAGCCATCACAAAGACCCTGCAGGGGCTCTTTATACGACTGAGAAATCCTAGTGATACCCAGCACCAATGAGGGCTTCCTAGCCTGGACACCTTGATCAGCCAACTTCCTTCCCAACAAGCTCCAACATCACCGAGTAGCTGAGACAACATTTTAAACATCTGTATTCTGGTCATTCTGATCACCCTTGATCTTTATTCTCTGATGCAGCTCAACACTTGGCATATGGCAGACTCCTAAAAATATCTATCAAATCAGTGAGGCAGTAAATGTCAGGAACGCTGCACAGGTACCCCCAAGGATGACAGCTCTCTCCATGTGCTTTGCTGACCTCACAAGGAAAGTGGGGGATCCAAAGGCACCTGTTTCCACCTCCACTGAGTGCTGTCTCCTCCCTGTGAGCCTGGTGCTGACTCCCCAGCACAGTGCTAAGGGGATCTGGCCCCATGGCCTCTTTCAAATCAGCTGCTACTAGAAGTCCACATGGGCCTTCAGATGTGATTCAGGGGCAGAAGAAAACAGAACCAAGACCAACTTCTTTAGTTCTTGGATCCACTCAGGAGCTCACATGTGTTGAGGCCTTATGATGGAACCATTTTCTCAGTCCATCCTTTCAGTTTAGTCATTTTTAGTCATGTCACCAAGTTCTGTTGGCCTCTGTGCTGAATGGGGAGTTGGGGGAGCATGAAGAGGCATCTCCTCCATCCCCCTGCTCAGGCCCAGCACTCTGGCAACAACCGGGAAAGGGAAGACAGCAGAGTGTGGAGCAAATATGTCATGAGGAAGGCACAGGCAGGATGCTGGGGACATGTGACACCCAGGAAGTCTGACCCATGACGGGGAGGCCAGGGTGGCTTCCTGCGGGAGCTGGAAGGAGCAGCTGCTCCAGGCGGAGTCTCGTGGAGACGCGCCAAGGAGATGTCAGTTACAGTGGGTAGCAGGTCCCTCTCACCTATCAATCTAGCATTACTAGTAAAGTGCCTTTAGTGGAAATACCTCGTGCTGACAACAGTGTAATGAAATTGGCATTTTCATATATTTCTGGAAGCATCTGATAAACCAGCAAATGGGAATAATAAGCTTTTGGAAAGTATCAGTCAACACATATGAAGAGCTCTTACAAATGTCCGTAGCATTGGGCCCAGCGATCAGCTATGTGGAAATCTGCCCTAATGGATGTTAAGTAGATGGAGAACGACAGCCTTTCTCTACTGCATCTGTTTTTAAACAAATGGAAGCAATATAGATGTCATAGAATGGTTATGTGAATGGGTACTAACCACTCAAATACAAATCTTAAGTTAAAATCATGACTCAAAATTTTACTGAGTGTGATGGCAATTATCAAATAAATCATAAATATTGGGGGGAAATAGTGGAAGGAATTAGAGCAAAATATTGGTGCTGTCATTGAGATGACTATTGGATCTTTTTAATTCTTTAGTTCTCTACTTTCCAAATGACCTAATATTTTATTATAGATAAAACATAGAATGAAAAATATTAGAGCAAGAAAGAGAGAATGAGTGGAAGGTCGCCTCCTTCTGTTGAAGGGGATAAAAATAGTCAGAGGGTTTCTCCTCTGCAGCCATTATGGGGCTTGCTTTTCCTTCTCCCTTTTCTTTTGCTGAAAAGTGGTCTCCCAGGGAAGTGACGTGTTGGGCGGGCGGGTTGACCAGAAGGCTGTAAAGAAACAAAGTAACAGGACAGATTTCTGCAGTTGGCACAGCGTAAACCGCTGCAGTCCTTGCACTGGGGCGGCCTGGGAGGGTCTGAACACAAGAAAGGCGTCCACGGTGATGAGGAAGGAGCAGCTCCAAAGCCGAGCAGGAGGTTGAGCTTGAGGCTAAATGATAACACGAGGGCAGGCGTAGTTTTGCGGAGGGAAGCTCGCTCGGTGCTTGCTCCCCGAGCCCTGCTCTGCGGAGCCCTGGGTGTCTGGCCTGTGGGAGGGCTTCCCAATATCCCCCTTCCCATTTCCAAGCAAAAAGCTCTTTTTCTTTTCTGGAGTCTCGGCTTTTGCTTCCTCACATAATTTGGGTTGCACAAAGCTTTAACATATTTGAAAACCTCCACTTAATTTGATAACTAAGCAGAATATTATTCCTCATTTTCTTAATAACTATTTTAATATTTACTTTCCATTAATTTTTTATATTTTAATAAAAATTATGGCTTTGAGTTAGATAAAACTGTTGTTCTTTGTTAACTATCATATGTCCTTTGAAGCCAGCTATTTCTCACAACAGATTATAAGCTCTTAGCCTTGGCCACCCGCTTAGCCTCTAGGCTCCATGATGCCAGAGCTCTCTCTGCCTTGGTTCCTGTACATGAATACCCAGCACAGCAGGTGTTGAACAAAGTCTATTTTTAAGAGTGGATGCTGCCACCTGGTGGTATCATACCCAATTGTTATGCTTAGCTCTTGATCCCTTAATAAAATTCATGGGAAATGGAATCAGAAAATTTGAGGCATGCATCTCGGTGACAGTAAACTCATTTCCCTCTTTTAGCTTCCTCCTCAGCACAGATTGGAGACATGGGAGCTCTCCCTGCTCCACATCTGCTCACATCTGTCCTCATGTCCTGAGTGGCTGCTGCTCTGTGTGGTGACTGGGTCACCCCTCTAGAGGACAGAATCGTTTCTCCTCATCATAGAGCTTCTCACGAAGAGCAGGGCATTTACAAGCCCTCGTCTTGTGGTCCCCGGGACACTTGAAAGGCTGTGTCCATAACTGTCCACTCCTCGCTGACGGGCAGCGCCATTCCGCTAGCTAAATCCGGGTGGAAGAGCTGCTGCTCATGAACAGAAGGAACTTAAATTATTTAAGGTGAAGCAATAAAGAATGTGGTCTCCCCCGCTGGTGCGCCGCCTAACCGACAGATTCATATGACAACCCACTGGGTTACGAAGCCGCACCCCTCTGACTATCATGCTATGCTAATTAATATTAATTTTATTTATATAATTATTTAAGGTTAATTTTTAGGACTGCTATCAAATATTAACATTGTATTAGGTAGAGGACATAACTAATGAGGACAGACACACAGGGCCCTTAATTGCTATACAGTGGAGGGGAATTACTGTTATGAGAGCGAAGCCAGTGTCTGGCATATACATATGACTGTCCCAGCAAAGTTCCTTAAAGTGACAGTTGCTGGACTCGAGCTCCTCAAGGACGTGGGCACATCACCTTCATAGATATAACTCCTTGGTGGTGCTCACCGAGCGTGGGTTGGCTTGATTTGAAGGGAATCAAGGACAAAGAAAGGTCACAGTCCTGGAAAAGTCCAGGGTGTGGGATAATGTGGTCACAGCTGCTTAATTCTGCGGCATCCAACAGGAAGCGGGCGGAGCAATTGAGCCACGGCCACCTGCCAACCTTGTGCTCAGAAGAGAAGCTGCCGGCCCCGCCGCCCAGATCTCTCTCCAGGCTAACGCCACACCACGCTGTTAAACCTCCTTCTCTTAAATATTCAGAGCTCTGGCCACCGCCGCCAGCGGTTCCCAGGATGCGCCTGTGCCTGTGAGTGCTGCGTCTCGTTCCTTCCCCGTACAGTGGGTCGGCAGCTGCTCTGCTGGGCTGCGAAGCAACTGAAAATCGGACGTGTGAAGTGCCCGATGCAGGACCTGGCACACGCTCACCTCCTCAGGGCTGTGCCATCACTGCCATTTCTCGTCGCTTTCTGAGAGCCAGACCCCGCTGCCACTTTTAGACACAAACTCCACTCCATGTGCTGGACGGGGTTCCGCTAACGTGGCTCGTGGGACTTTGGTTGGAAGGAGCTGTGGCTGTGCGGTGACTGGGCTGGCCCCGCTAGAGGACTATCACATGTCCGTGACCAGCAGCGTGTCTGAGCCCCTCAGACCTTCTGAATCAGAGCTTGCGGGTCGGGTCTGGCACTGTCCCTCTGCGGCACACTGTGCCCAGCTGGCTGGGCTGAAAGGCTCTGCCCCTTACCGACCCCTCAGCGTGTTTGGTCCTGTGACCCCTCCCTCCTCAAGGCCTCTGGACATGGACTTTACTGGCGCTCATACTTCCTGTCCCTTAGATCGCTGGGCCTTGTACACAGTAGGCGCTGGCCCGTATTTGCTGGGTGGGCGAGTGCGGGGGGCAGGGAGGGTGGTTGTGCTTACACTTTCCCAGCCGGAGTGGGCTTCTCTCCTGGGGTGAGGGGTTAGTGATGTGCAGGTCCCTGAGGCAGCTGTGTTCAGGCGGTCTGAGGGCCGGGGCAGGACCGAGGTCTTCCAGGCTTCAGGAGCACATTGTCCGCTTCCCTTCCCCCCGAGGAGGGTCGGCCAGCTTCTCATTCCTGCCCTCGGAAGCATGGCCCAGGCCTCATCCCGTCAACAGGCGCACAGACATCTCTGCCCTCCCTCCCTCCCCCCTCTCTTCCTCCTTCTCCTCCCTCCCTCCATCCCTCCCTGCCTTCCCATAATGGGGTAACACAGGAAACTTCGTTATTTTATGTATATAAGTAATCCTTATGGAAAATAACTACAAATGCCCAAAGGGATACACATTTTAAAACATATAATTAGCTGAACCCTCTCACACGCAGATTACATAGCTGAGGTTTGGGCCTTTCCCTTGCCGACGGCCCCTGTCCGTGTGCTTATGCAAGCACGCACAGAGCCCCAGCATTTTACAGGTCAGCGCGGCTTTGCGCAGCACCCCCATGTGACACCCAGGATGCCAACCTGCTTTACCTGGAAGAGGTCCCCTGTCCGTTGTCTCAGTGTGCACGATCAGTTAAGCCCGTGGTCAGCAAACTGCGGCTCGCGAGCCACATGCGGCTCTTTGGCCCCTTGAGTGTGGCTCTTCCACAAAATACCATGGCCTGGGTGAGTCTATTTTGAAGAAGTGGCGTTAGAGGAAGTTTAAGTTTAAAAAATTTGACTCTCAAAAGAAATTTCAATTGTTGTACTGTTGATATTTGGCTCTGTTGACTAATGAGTTTGCCGACCACTGCCTTAGGGTAAATTCATGGAGGTTGAATGCTGGGCTAAGGGTTTTCCCCCTTATTGTTTTTAGGTCTTTTTTTAAAATTATGTTGTTATGTTACTTCCCAAGAAAATGAGGTAACCTTCTATTCACACTAGCCACACTATTATTGTCAAACAAGTTTATTTTTTCCACTTAAAAAATGTCCAAGTAAGACCTATTTCCAGGAGTGGAATTGCTGGGTCGTAAGACAGTTCCATTTTTTTTAATTTTTGAGGAACCTCCACACTGTTCTCCACAGCGGCTGCGCCGGTCTGCATCCCCTCCAGCAGTGCCCAGGGTTCCCTTTCCTCCACACCCTCGCCGGCACTTGTCATTGGTTGGTTTATTAATGACAGCTCTTCTGACAGGTGTGAGTGATAGCTTTGTGGTTTAATTTGCATTTCTCTGATGGTTAGTGACATTGAGCATCTTTTCATATGTGTCTTGGCCTTCTGTATACCCTTTCTGTGAAATATTTCTTTGTGGTTCTTGGCCTGTTTTCTCGTTGAATTGTTTAAGGTTTTTCACTGTTGCGTTTTGAGAATTCTTTATGTGTTCTAAGTACTAACCCTTTACCAGGTGTGTAGCTTGTGACTCTCCTCCCAGCTTCTTCCCTGGGCTTGCGCGGAGCAGTTTTCCATTCTGGGGAGCTGAGTGCACCCCTCTTAAGTAGGTCACCCTCTTGGTGTCGAGTCTGAGAACCATTCACCTTGTCCGCGACCCAGAGGTTTTACTCTGTGGTGTGTTTTCTCCCTGGAAGCTATGGCTTCAGGTTCACATTAAGTCCATCATGTATTTTGAGTTCATCTTTGAACAGGTGCGAGGCTGAGACCGAGGTTTGTTTTGGGGTTTTGTTTCTCTATGGGTCCAGTCCCGCCAGCACCATTTGCTGAAAGTCTGTCCTTCCTGCCTTGAGTTGCTTTCACCTTTATCAGAAAACCAGCTGGGTTTGTTTGAGTGGGTGTCGCCTCTGCTTCAGGATGAGACAGGAAGGAGAGTGGGGGTCTGTTAGAAAAGGGCCTGGCCGGGCCGGGAGACACAGGCCCAGGGCTAGCTGGCCCTTTCTCGTCTCTCCCCTCAGACAACACAACAAAGGCAGCAGCTCCCGCCGCTCTCAGCGGCTGTGACGGGGTCTCCTGGCAGCCTTCCTCCTGGGGACGGAGTCGTTTCACTCGCGAAGCCAGTGAGCCTGGCCTCACCTGGACCCGGATTTTCGTCCCCTTTCATCTCCGCCCCACCTTTCCCTTCTTTTTCCTGGAGGTGGCACAAAATGCAGGAAATATTTAAGCTGCTGCTACACCATTCATATTTTTAATTTGACGAGAAAACTTGTGCAATTGCATGGAACATTTATCTTTTTCTGCAAATGATTGCTCTCCTCTGTGAGTAACAAGCAGGCTTTTACGGCAGCACCACCACCGGCCCCGCAGCAGGCCCCTCACCACTGGCAGCCTGCCTGTGCCTGCTCCATCCGCTCCCGGCCCGGCACCTCCGGCTGACCCACTCACACTGCGCCGTCCCCAACAGCAGCCAGCATACCGTCTTTGTCCTGGAACTAGACCCTGCATCTGGGACACAAATGAGTGGACGGATGCCATCAAAACGCAGGGAGCACAGATCATGGGACTCGAGACACAAGACCTGCACACGTATGGACAAAGCAGCGCCTGCGCAGCGGGCACACAGACGCGGGCGCCAAACCTGACTCCTGCCCTGCTTTGTCTGCCACCCTCACCACTTTCGTCCCGCCCCCGATGCTTGCCTGTGGAATGCCCCTCATTCCTCCAGGAATTCTTCTGCCCACAGCAACTTCTCTAAGAAATAATTTTCCAAATATTCCTGCCCATCCCCACTGACTGGTCCCCTCACACCAGTGTTTGTGGGCCCACTTGTCCTTTGCCCTGCACCGTCTAGCGCCCCGCTCAGTCATGACAGCGGCAGTAATAATAGCAGAGCCACGCAGGGTCTGCGCGGTACGGGCACGTCTCGTAAGTGATCTCCTCGGGCCCACAGGAAGCCACGAAGGTGCTGCGGTCATCATGCCCACTCGAGGAGGAACCTGAGGCGCCTCCGGGTCAGCAGAGCAGGTGGATTGTACAGAGAAAACAGAATGTGAACCCACGACCGCAGAACTCAGCCTTCTCGCACGGGGCGAGGCAACGCACTGTGAATGGTATTGTGGACGACAGAAGCACCAATCCCATGCCCTGCATTGTAGAATATTTAAAATAAATGAAATGCATTATTCAAGTGTGCAAGCAGGGTAAAGCGTCATGTTATTCCGGGCGTAGCCAGCATCCTAATGAAATGTGCAATTAAAGGAAAGCATCCGATTCCATTTATATGAGGTGGAGCGACGCCCAGAGCCGCTTCCTCCATCCCCACCTCTGCCTCGGGAGACGCCAGCTCAGGCCTTTCTGCACCATACATAGTAAGTGTGAGCTCCTCAGTTCCACCCGGGGGGCTTCTCAGAGTCTCCCCATTGTCCTTCCACATAGCGACCAAGGAGCACGCGCGCCACTGAGGGCGTCTGTTTAGGCTCATGGAGACCGACCCCCGATGCACGCAGCCGGGCAGAATTTCAAAGGAGACCTTTCCCGCCTGTTGGTCCTCAGTGGCGCTTGTCTGAGAAGACCAAGAAGACAAAGCCCCCCCCCCCCTCCTCGACAATGAAGCAGCCATGCTGTGAGTGCCACTTCAGCCACATGCCCTTCTCTGCTTCGTGTTAGCTAACACTGAGACGTGAGCCAGCTGCCCGAGGTCCGAGAAGTCGGGATTTATCACCGGTGGCGAGACCCGAGGAAAGTGCTGGAAATGTGTGGCAACCTGTACGAGAAACTTACCAGCAAGTCTGTCCCAGCCCATGGCCGCGTCTGAGAGGGAAGTCCTCTGACCCGCAGCCGCCACCTGGTCCACACATCAGAGTGAAGGCCTGCGCGGGAAGCCGGCTCCTGGCGACGCCAGGCCTGGCCGAGCCGAGGCGTCATCATGTGAGGCTTGGAGAACATCATCCGCGAGAGGGTGATGGCTTCTGTCCTGAGCTGGCTCCTAAATCTGTCACATAAATTAACAGCCCAGTGGCCATGCACATGTGGGACCCAGGACAGCATCGCCGCTGTGAGACTGGGTTTCGTTAGTGTGAACGACAGCACCAGGTGGCCTCCTGGGGGAGCTGAGCTGAGCAGGAGGTGTGCATCGCAGGGCCTGGCACCCACCCCATGGAACCAGGAAACTGCTCTGTGTGCTTCATGCCCAGCGGTTTTCACTGGGAAGCCACCTGGGTTTCCGCTCTTGTTTTCCTGTTGGATTAAGTCCCTTCCTGCCTGAGATGCCTAGGAAGGGGAGCTTGTTAACCGTTAGAGACCTGGTGGCCCAGATCCATCGACACTCAGCGGGTGCGCAGTGTCTCCCCTGTGCCTGTCGGGATGCCCTGCACGGAAAGCCATGGCCGTGGAGCTGACCACCTGGATTCATCTTGTCCGGGGCCTCAGTCTCTAAGCCGCTGAAGATGGTGAGGGGAGACCACAGGGAATGAATGAGGCAATGTCTGTGAAGCACCTGAAGACCTGCAAAGGAGCATCCTTGTTGCTAGAAGCATGGCAACATGAATATGATGATGGCCCTATTCTAGGGACACGCTGTAGGGAAGAGATAAGCCCTCAACCCACTGGGTCACGAGGCGGGGACAGCAGGTGGCCCACAAAAAGCAAGGACAACACTGAGGGTCCCAAGGAGGAAGAGATGATGTGGTTGGAAGAGATGACAGCACAAGGAGGGCACTGGGGCAGGCGGGTCCCGGCATGGAGACCAGGCGCAGGGCACGACTTGGAAGGCAAAGGAGAGGGCGGGAGGAGCTGTCAATGGCTGGAGCAGGAACGTGAAGGCAAGGCTGTGGGGTCTGCCCGCTGGCCTTTTGCTATTCCACAAACCACGTGGAAATTTAAGGTTGTAATAACCACCTATTGGTCATGATTCTGTGGGCTCACTAGGTGGCTTGGAAGACTGTGTGGCCATTCATTGCAGGCAACTACATGAAGAGTACCCTAGAAGGTGAATTATGTGGGATAGTCCATGGAAACTTTGAGAGGTGCTGCGTCGAGTTGAGCTGGGCTCCCTGCAGATGTGCATGGGGAGTGCAGGTTGGGATAGATCAAGGCGCACCAGTCCCATGCTGCTGCTGGACTCTCAGCAAGGAATACGAGGGAGCCCAGAATTTCACTCTGGGGTGTAAGCCCACATAAACGCCTATGTGCATTCACTAAAATGAATTGATAAAGATAATCACAGAGAAGTATTAAAAATAGTCCAAGTCTGGAAAAATCCAAATGCCCATCCATAATAAAATGAAAAAATCTATTTGTTATGTGCGTACAGTAGAATACTATATAGCAATGAAAAGAAAGGACATGCTATTTAAAGCTACAGGATGGATCCACAACAAAATGTGTAACAAAAGAAGGCACACACAACAGCAAGCTTGCTGTATGATTCCCTTTATATAAAGTTAAAAACAGGAAAAACCAATCCAGGCATTCAATGCTGGATGTCGGTTATCTTTGGGGAGGAGTATCCAGTGGCAGGAAGGTGGCATCAGGAGGATAGCAATGTCTATTTCCTGACCTACATATGATGGGTATGTTCACTTTGTGAGGAAAGCGTACCAGGCTATCGTTTATGATTCTTGTTCTGTATGTATGCTATGCTTTCATTAAGAGCCAAAATAAGTGCATTAGGAATTTTAAAAAGGAAAGGAATGGAAAGAGAAGAAGAGAAGAGAAGAGAAGAGAAGAGAAGAGAAGAGAAGAGAAGAGAAGAGAAGAGAAGAGAAGAGAAGAGGAAGGGAAGGGAAGGGAAGGGAAGGGAAGGGAAGGGAAGGGAAGGGAAGGGAAGGGAAGGGAAGGGAAGGGAAGGGAAGGGAAGGGGAGGGGAGGGAAGGGGAGGGGAGGGAAGGGAAGGGAAGGGAAGGGAAGGGAAGGGAAGGGAAGGGAAGGGAAGGGAAGGGAAGGGAAGGGAAGGGAAGGGAGGGGGAGGGAAGGGAAGGGAAGGGGAGGGAAGGAAAGGGAAGGGAAGGGGAGGGGAGGGGAGGGGAGGGGAGGGGAGGGGGAGGGGAGGGGAGGGGAGGGGAGGGAAGGGAAGGGAGGGGGAGGGAAGGGAAGGGAGGGGAAGGAAAGGAAAGGAAAGACAGAGGGTCTGGCCGAGGCTAGAAGCAGCAGCAGTGCAAAGGAGGAGGGAAGAATGACCCCTCCCCTGACTTAGCATCACTGTGGCTGGAGAGAGGAGGGCGGTCAGGGACACCAAGGCTTCCAGTGATGGGGAGGAAGTGCCCAGAGCAGGCACAGCAGGAGGCAAGTCTCAAAGGCACCACATGCTTAGGAGGGCTGGAGAAAGGTGAGATGAGAGATGTGAGGAGTTATTCCAGGAGCATATAGGGTTCATAATTCCATAAGATTTCAGGTGCAGACATGGTGGTAAGCAGAAAGGACATCTTCAGCACCCTATGAATGCACACATGCACATACTAGGGCACATTTGCACATGCATTCATGTATGCATATGTATGCATCATACCATGTGTACACACATGTCGTAATACATGTATGCGCTCATGCTCACATGTATGAACATACATGCACTTAAACACACATATGTTTATACGTTTGTATGAACACATACTGAGACATAGGATCACCCACATGCACCCTTGATCATGCACACAGAGTGGACATACATGCACAATCATGCACATTTGTGCATGCATACACTCACACACAGCTCCTGCAAACATGCACATGCATATACTCATGTACACAAACACTCATGCACATAGTCATACACACATGCATACACACCCAGAGCCTGGCCACTTGTCTGTGAGACCCTAGCATGATAAGCATATGACCTGTATAGGTTAGACAGTCAGTCTCTGAGACTGGGAATGACTCCATCATGAAAGCAGATGCAGGTAGGGAGGTCATTGCCCAGGTAAGCTGCAGCTGCATCTCCTGGAATCTCCCTCCCAGCTCCTCCCTGCGTCTGAGGAGCACAGAAAGCCATCGGCAATCTGTTTAGCTTGGTGACCAGGGACAGAAGCCCAGCTCATTCACACAGAGGGCCTCCATAACACTCAGTGGGCAAATGAAGGAATCTTCAACAGCCATAAGCAGAGCATTTAAGGGGAAGGGGGACCCCAAAACCAATTTAGGCATCCTCGGGGCTCTGCTTTTGGTGGGTTGATAGATATCTCTTGTGTTCCTAGGAGCCAGTTGGAGTGAGCAGTCTGCCAGTGTGTCACACATGCGAAAACCCTCTTTCAGTAGGAAGCCCGCCTCCCCCTGTCACCCAGTTCCATCTCCAGGAAGCCCACCTCCCCTGTCACCCAGTTCCATCTCCAGGAAGCCCACCTCACCCTGTCACCCAGTTCCATCTCCAGAAAGCCCGCCTCCCCCTGTCACCCAGCTCCATCTCCAGGAAGCCCACCTCACCCTGTCACCCAGTTCCATCTCCAGGAAGCCCACCTCCCCTGTCACCCAGCTCCATCTCCAGGAAGCCCACCTCCCCTGTCACCCAGCTCCATCTCCAGGAAGCCCGCCTCCCCCTGTCACCCAGTTCCATCTCCAGGAAGCCCACCTCCCCCTATCACCCAGTTCCATCTCCAGGAAGCCCACCTCCCCCTATCACCCAGTTCCATCTCCAGGAAGCCCACCTCACCCTGTCACCCAGCTCCATCTCCAGGAAGCCCACCTCCCCCTGTCACCAGGCTCCATCTCCAGGAAGCCCGCCTCCCCGTCACCCAGCCCTGTCTCCAGCAGCAGCCGAGCAGGCCTCACTGCCAGCAGGAGAAGGGAACCATGAATTATCCATGCGCTCAGGAGGAGGCTCTGACAGGGAAAGCGGGAACCGCTGCAGACAGGTTGCAGGCAGGGGGACTCGAGTGCTAATTACTTCTCACTGTCACTTAGCAAAGCTGCCACATCTTCTTGGGAGGAAGGGCCCTGCCTGCCTTCCTGCTGGAAGCGGGAAGGAGTCAAACAACCAGGGCTCTGCAGCATACAAAGCAGGGAGTTGAGCCAGTGAGTTGCTTTGATCTCAGGGAGGAGATGGTTCTGGCCAAACTCAGGCAGGAGCCTGTGAGGGATGTGGCCAGTGGAAAGGCAGGAGGCTGGGATTCAGGGGAGGTGCCTTCTGAGTCAGCCAACAGGCAGCTTTCCTGAGCGGCCATAGTGCCTCTGCCAATGGTCTCAGCCCGCAGGCCCCGCGTGGCCCTCAGTGTCTGAGAGGGTGGGGCCAACAGGGCAGAGCTCTCTCAGGAGCCGCCACGCTGAGGCTTCTGAGACTGGTGAGCTCCTGGAGGGCGCCCGCCTGTGGCTCAGTGTGCAGTGCCCAGTCCTGACCCCATCCTGAGTGACCAAGCACGATGCCCTCACTCCCGCCAGCACCCTGCCTGTGGACTGGCCCGGCTGTTGCTGCAGGTTGGCTGCACCTGGGTGGCCCTCTTCAGGTGCATGGGCCACCTCGTGGCGACAGGCGGTGCGTGGGCCACCTCGTGGTGACAGGCGGTGCGTGGGCCACCTCGTGGCGGCAGGAGGTGTGTTTTGAGATATAATATCGTGGCCAGATTTTCATCTCAAGGCACCTGGCCCAGTGTGCAGCTGGAGCGGAGTCCAGGACTCAGGGAAGTGCCAGAGGAAGGAAGCCATGTGCTGCTGCATTGGCATCTTTTGCCCAGAGAGAGACATTTCCAGTCAAACGGATACAGAGCGGCATATGAAGAGCAGCCCGAGTATCCAAACCGCGAGGAAGTCAGCCTCCCAGGACTGGGCGCTTCCTGGCCTGTGAGGGGGAGGGCTGGCCAGAGCCTGTGCGGGTGTACTTATCTGTCATCACAGCTGAGGGTTCCTGGCGCTTTGTGAAGCCTGGGGACACTCCCATAGTGAAGGCCAATGGCGGGCTCTCAGCTCCGCCCTGCTAGCCTCCCTCCCCCAGTGCTCCACCCACATCCCGTCCCATCCTTTCCCCAGTTCTTCACAGGCCCCTACCCCCTCACCCCCCCACCCCCGGCTCTGTGTGCTTGCGCTCTAACCTCTAGTCCCGGTGGCAGCCTGAGGTTCCCCCAGGCCCTTGCCTGCACTTCCTGAGAGCACAGGTGCCCACCCCAGGGATCACGGCCACCGGGGCAGCCTTAGCCCGTGACTGACCACTGTGGGCAATGTGAGCCCCAGTCTGAGAACCACCCCCCCGGCTCCCCTGGAGGGTCCGGCTGGAGCCACCTGTGGGGACTTGCCTGGCTCCTTCAGCCTTTCCTGTCCCGTGGACCCACACCCTCCCAGAGGCTCCTGGGAGTGCTCCCTGCTCACACCAGTCACAAGGCCTGGTCACTCCCCTCGGGGAGCATGTGCTACTCCCTGGAACACCCCAGTCGATCCCCCTTCCCATCTCTGGGCAGTGAGGGTGGGCCCCATTGGGTACCCCAAAGATAACTCCGGCTTGTTTCCCTGATCATCAAAGCACGCCTCAAAACCACAGCGATTTCCCAGTTACAAAGGCGGAGATTAGTGGGGAGTCTTCTTTGGGAGTGAGCTGACCTTTATTATTATTCTGCACCTTCCCAGCTGCTCTGCAACCCAACCGGGGAAAGGCAGACCAGTTCCAGGGTTTTATTTCAACAGCGTTGAAATTTTGCTTCTACTTATGGGCTAGGGATGGGAAGGGAGGTTTTTGTTTCTTTTCAAAGAATTTCCCATGATTTCAACAGGAGGGATCCAGGAGGAGCATTTCAGAATGACAGTAGGTTATAAGACTCTGTTTCAGGATTTTTGTGAACGTAAAGAGACAGGTTCAAGTTTTTCTCCTTTTTTTTTTTTCTATGAGGAATTTATAAAATATTCTCTTCTCGTGACAGCTCTCAATGCAGGGAGCCTGCTTCCACCAGCCCTCACATTGATGTCTGCGGGGATGAAATGCTGAAGGTGTGTCTTCTCCCGGGGGGGCGGGGGGGGGGCGGGGGGTCCTTACCTGGATGACTGGCTGTAGGACAAGCTCTCCCTCTTCGGAAGTCACCAGATCACCTCCAAGTGGGTCTGGTCTGTGCGGACCCAGGAAAACTGAGCCTTGTGGGTGTGGGGAAGAAAAAAATAATTTTCCTCCAACTTTCTAAATTCTTCTGGCCAGACTAATAATCAAATTTGCATGAGACAGATTAACAGGAGAAAATGACCAATATGCACATACAGGGGCGGGGGGGAGGGGGTCCGTCAGAATTTGGCCCTGAGGACAAACCCAGGCAGCTGAGGGTATACCAGTACATGGTCCTGAGCTAAGGTCGGGATGTTTGTATTTTGGGGACCTCAAAGGGCAGGAAGCAATTCACATGAAGTTAGAAAAGCAACCGTTGGTAAATGAACGTTTGCTGGGCCACACGTCACAATGGGACGCAGAGGGAACTTGGATCAACAGGGTGTGCTGGGTCCCTCCCTGCCCGTCACTCCTGGTTCCCTGTGAAGTAGCTCCTTCCTGGGCAGGGCCTCCACCTAAGCTCTTGGCAGCTAGAGGGAAGGCCAGAGTTTCTTCCCGAGTCTTTTGTTTCTTAAAAACAATCAGCTTAAAATAATCAGTATTCCCAAAAAGGCAGATTCTGGGGTGGCAAATTCTGCTTCCCCTCATGTGGTGCGAGTCTCGCGTTAACTCAGAACCAAGGTCGTTTTCTAGGGGGCACAAAATGACCTTGGCCAGTGAGTGGCGTTACTGCTTGACCCTGGAGCTCAGGAATGGCCCCGCTGCTCTGACACAGGCTCAGACCTGAAGGCGAGGAAGCACAGGCGGACGGGGTCTGGCTGCCGCACCCAGGCAGGCTCAGTGCTGGGCGGGGCCCTGGGCTGCACACACAGCAGCCCTCCCCAAGGATCCATCTAAACCCGGAGACGCTCCCACACCCTCACGCTTCCTCTCCCCGCCGGGAGTACTGGCGATGAAGCTGTTTTCACGAGAGCGCTGGAACAAAACGGAACACAAATGCAACACAACAAGTGACATTTTCCCAGGAGAGGCCTAGTTTGAGTGTATCTCCATTTTAATGTCCTTTTTAAGATCTTTATCAAAATTAGTGGCACAGACTCTGTTTTTAAATGTAAGGGCATTGTTCAGAGTTCCTTTAAGCAGGAGGAGGCTCCTCTCTGGTCTTAGTGCCGGTAGCTTTTCTGACTCGCCATCACATCACATCTCCTCTCCCCCTCTGCGCATCTCTGCCCTGCTCTTCAGCAGCAGCTCCTAGAAAATTTCACACAGGAACCCTTTTGACGTGCCCGTGGACAGGTTGCTTGCTGTGATCCATCCCTTGTTGCCTTTAAAAAGCATAATGTCACTTTACAATCCACCTCGTGCCTCTCGGCTGTGATGTTTACCTAAAGGCCTTTGAAGGCATTTTGCTGGCATCAAAAGTAATTACCCTGCAAAGTTCATTTCTGACTTCAGTGTCTTCTGTGCCACTGAATAAATATTTCATAAGCTGGAGGCTCAGAGGTGTTTGTGTCTCTCTGTTTTGCAAGCTTGTTTTTTTAATTAGCCGATCGATATGCCTGTGTCATTCTTTTTCTCCAGATTTCTTCATATCATTGTACAGAATAAGATACTTTTGACACAAATCTGAGAATTTTCCCACAGCATCAGGGTGTCGTTGCACAGCAGCTGGGCATTTGTTTGCATGAGGAAACACCACGCGTGGAGGCTGCCAGTGGCGGGCACTGGAGGGGACTGTTCACGCGCTGTTTCTGGGGACGCGGCTTATTAGTTAACTTGGAAACTGAGATCTAAGGCCGAGGTTTGCAATGCATCATTAGAAAGACTCCCCAAATCCCCAACAGTTGCTTATGCCTCCTGCTGCCTGTCTGCCCGCCTGGAGAAGGGGTATCTGCCGCGGCGGTGGGCGCGTCTGCAAATCCCAAGCTCAGATAAAGACACGGGGCAGCGGGCTCCGAACTGACAGTCCCTTCTCCTTGGGCGGCAGAGGACGGCGGCTTCAGTCCCAGTGGTGGGCGGCACTGGGTGAGAGGGGTGGGCTGGCCCAGGTCACCCAGGCCTTCAGGGGACATGACCATTGTGGCTCCAGCATCTGGATTTGCTGGGGCCCTCCCTGTGCCCTGGCTCCGGGCACCTCCGTGAAGGCGATCTGCTCCCTGTGCCCAGGCTCCAGGCACCTCCGTGAAGGCGATCTGCTCCCTGTGCCCTGGCTCCGGGCACCTCCGTGAAGGCGATCTGCTCCCTGTGCCCAGGCTCCGGGCACCTCCGTGAAGGCGATCTGCTCCCTGTGCCCAGGCTCCGGGCACCTCCGTGAAGGCGATCTGCTCCCTGTGCCCAGGCTCCGGGCACCTCCGTGAAGGCGATCTGCTCCCTGTGCCCAGGCTCCGGGCACCTCCGTGAAGGCGATCTGCTCCCTGTGCCCAGGCTCCGGGCACCGCCGTGAAGGCGATCTGCTCCCTGTGCCCAGGCTCCGGGCACCGCCGTGAAGGCGATCTGCTCCCTGTGCCCAGGCTCCGGGCACCTCCGTGAAGGCGATCTGCTCCCTGTGCCCAGGCTCCGGACACCTCCGTGAAGGCGATCTGCTCCCTGTGCCCAGGCTCCGGGCACCTCCGTGAAGGCGATCTGCTCCCTGTGCCCAGGCTCCGGGCACCTGCGTGAAGGCGATCTGCTCCCTGTGCCCAGGCTCCGGGCACTTCCGTGAAGGCGATCTGCTCCCTGTGCCCAGGCTCTGGGCACCTCCGTGAGGTGATCTCCTCCCTGGAGGGACAGGCTCCGGGCACCTCCGTGAAGGCGATCTGCTCCCTGTGCCCAGGCTCCGGGCACCTCCGTGAAGGCGATCTCCTCCCTGTGCCCAGGCTCCGGGCACCTCCGTGAAGGCGATCTGCTCCCTGTGCCCAGGCTCCGGGCACCTCCGTGAAGGTGATCTCCTCCCTGTGCCCAGGCTCCGGGCACCTCCGTGAAGGCCTATCTCCTCCCTGTGCCCAGGCTCCGGGCACCTCCGTGAAGGTGATCTCCTCCCTGTGCCCAGGCTCCGGGCACCGCCGTGAAGGCGATCTGCTCCCTGTGCCCAGGCTCAGGGCACCTCCGTGAAGGCGATCTGCTCCCTGTGCCCAGGCTCCGGGCACCTCCGTGAAGGCGATCTGCTCCCTGGACGGTCAGGCTGGCTTCTCCAACAGGGTAGATGGGAAATCCAAAGACAGCAGGTGCCACCTGCCTGATGCCCAGCAGTGCTCTCAGCTGAGTTCTGTGCTTGGAGGGGCTATGGTTTTGAGCTTTCCGTCCATGCTATGAACCAGCCACCCAACAGCCTTCCAGTAGATTCCTTCGCTGCTTAAAATGCCACAGGTCTGTGTCGCTTGCTGCCAAAGACTAGAAAGCTCAACAGGAACCCAGCCTGGAACCAGGACCTTCAGGCAGCACAGCACCCCCTTCTCTGCAGGTCGACTCTGCGCCCTCACCGCCTCCCTCCGAAGCGCCCGGGAGCCTGGGTGCGATTGCCGGTAGTCCCCGCTGTGCCCTTCAGACTCTGGCTGCTCCTTCCCATGGAGATGAGGAGAATGAGGCTGGGGCAGGGGGAGGTCACAGGATAAGGTCATAGGGGAAAGGGCACGGGCACTTCCATTTTGACGGAGGTCTGTTTGACAACAAGGTCCTTTTACTCCTGCATTCCAAGCCTCCAGCATTCAAGAGTGAACAAATTGATTTCTTCTTTTTAAATAGTTTAAAGCCGATATTTTAATTAATAGCTCTTCCCCCTTTGAGTTAATAATAGTCATTTGGGGTTTCCTCTGTACAAAAATCTTATTTGGCATCTCAAGTTATCAGATAGAAGAGGAGTGGAAGGGAGGGGTGGGGTCTCTCTCTAGCCTGCAAAGGGATCTACAGCACCCCCTGCCCCCCGAAACCCAGGTGGACACAGGTGCAGAAACCAGCGCTCCAGGCAATTTGGCTTTTTCGTCAATTCAAACAGGACCGCATTCTCTGGCCTGGGTGTTTCTGACACGGGTCCGGAGGAGCTCAGGCTGTGGCAGGCTCCTGGAGCCTCTCCCCATACCGCCAGCTCACATGTTCCATTCCAGGCTCGTCTGACCCCTGTTCCTTAGCTGAGAGCTGTCCATGGTCTTCGTGCTTAGGAAACTGCAGACTCCCTGTAAAGGCGCCACTCTCCGGTGCGTGGTCACTCTGTCTGGGACAGGGCCTCGGGAAGGGGTGGTGAGTGGTAACTCTGTCTGGGACAGAGCCGCGGGAAGGGGTGGTGAGTGGTCACTCTGTCTGGGACAGAGCCGCGGGAAGGGGTGGTGAGTGGTCACTCTGTCTGGGACAGAGCCGAGGGAAGGGGTGGTGAGTGGTCACTCTGTCTGGGACAGAGCCGCGGGAAGGGGTGGTGAGTGGTCACTCTGTCTGGGACAGAGCCGCGGGAAGGGGTGGTGAGTGGTCACTCTGTCTGGGACAGAGCCGAGGGAAGGGGTGGTGAGTGGTCACTCTGTCTGGGACAGAGCCGCGGGAAGGGGTGGTGAGTGGTCACTCTGTCTGGGACAGAGCCGCGGGAAGGGGTGGTGAGTGGTCACTCTGTCTGGGACAGAGCCGCGGGAAGGGGTGGTGAGTGGTCACTCTGTCTGGGACAGAGCCGCGGGAAGGGGTGGTGAGTGGTCACTCTGTCTGGGACAGAGCCGAGGGAAGGGGTGGTGAGTGGTCACTCTGTCTGGGACAGAGCCGCGGGAAGGGGTGGTGAGTGGTAATCCTGTCTGGGACAGGGCCTCGGGAAGGGGTGGTGAGTGGTAACTCTGTCTGGGACAGAGCCGCGGGAAGGGGTGGTGAGTGGTAATCCTGTCTGGGACAGAGCCGAGGGAAGGGGTGGTGAGTGGTAATCCTGTCTGGGACAGGGCCACGGGAAGGGGGTAGGGAAGGGGGTTAAATATCTCCGTAGGCGCTGGTGCTCCAGCCGCAGGGAGGTGAGAGCGCACTGCGTCGCGTGAGGAGGGCTGGAGAGTGGCCTCCGCACAGGGTCCCGCTTGGTACCACCTCAGCACTCTATAGCCCAGCCCCGCACAAGCACGGCGTGAATATGCCAGTTCCCAGAGTGGTCTTTTATGCACGAGCTGGTTTCATTTCTGGAGTCTGTAAGCTTCAAGACGCGAGAGACATGGAATATTCCACGCTTCACCACGGCGCACCCACAGCTTGCTCGGAGCGCCGCGCATCCTGCGGAGGCTGCTTCCAAATGCACCGCTTTCCTGTGTTTTCTCTCACAGGGTGAGCTTTCTACTTGGGAACAAAGTCGCTGCTTCGGCTCTGCACCTCTTTCCATGGGAGCTGAGGATCGTGTTCTGCTTCCCTGGACTCCAGCTGTCTGCTTACTCTGTCTTTGTGCCCCCTGCCTCCTGCCCCTGCCTCCTGCTCCTGCCTCCTGCCTCCTGCCCCTGCCTCCTGCTCCTGCCTACTGCCTCCTGCTCCTGCCTCCTGCCCCTGCCTCCTGCTCCTGCCTTCTGCCTCCACAAACACCAGGTGCGTGAGCTGCCTGTGGCTGCTCCCTGCTTTGTCCTGTTAGAAATAAGGCGAGCCCCCCAAGTCAGGGGTTCTGGTAGAACACAAAACATACTTGGGAGCCAGGCAGCAAGGCAAACATCTTTACTTTTAAGTAGGCAGGCTGCTTGGCTTTATAACCACGCACGTGACCTGTCCCTTGTTCTTGATTGGAGCTCAGGTGCACAGCCTTTTGCGATTGGCTAATTGAAAGGGAGGGGTTGGCCTTTGCTGTTTCAAGATGATGGCCATGGTGGCCCCCAGGGGAGCTGCAAGCCATGAGGCCAACATGGCAGCTGCCAAGTCACGCAGTCCAAAATGGCGGCTGTCTAAACTGTTCTTTGACAGAAAAGATGCTTTGTTTATTCTCACAGTCCCCGCCCTAGCAGGGGCCCGAGGCTGGTGATCCCCTGACCTCACTGTGTTTTCATCAGAGCAGACCTGTCACTTTTAGAGCAGAATCACGATTCAGGAAGAAAACACGAAGCCACTCAGCAGCCACCTTGGAAAGTCAGGCGTGTTTAGCAGGTAGGTTCACTTAGACATTCAGACCAGCTCTCTCTCTGGGGTGGGGCTGGCCTGTGCATTGTGGGATGTTCGGCAGCATCCCTGGCCCCCAGCCCTACATGCCTGTAGCACACCCCTCCCCTGCAAAGTGTGACCCCCATAATGTCCACAGACATCACGGAAGCCCTCCCAGGGGGGGAGGGGGGCACTCCTCAGAGGACCGCTGAGCTAGCTGTCTACCTGGTTACAGTGAAGGCCACTTTTCGGAGCTGGGTTCAGAGCCTAATGGTCTAAGCACCAGGAACACTCCCCAGCAAGACTCTGAACACTCCCCAGCAAGACTCATCACTGCTCATGTCTGTGGCCCAACTCAAAGCCCATGACAAGAGGCATTGTGACCCATTTCCACCAGCAATTCCACTTCTGGGCATTTGTCCAAAAGAATTGAAATTGGATATGAAGAGGTATCTGGGCCCCCGTGCTCATCGCGGCAATGTTCACACAGCCGAGATGCGGAAACACCCGTGTCCGTGGGCCGCCGGGAGAAGCCGGTGCTATCTAACCTGAGGGGACACGCCAGCCTTTGAAAGAAACCCTGCCACATGCAACCACAGCACGAGCCCCGAGGCCGTTATGTTCAGTGAAATTAACCAGTCGCAGAAGGACAAAGGCTGCGTGATTCCTTTTATATGAGGGACCTGGAGCGGTCAGATTCAGGGACAGGAAGGAGAATGGTGGAGGCTGGAGGCGGGGTGGGGAAGGGGAGCTGCTCTGGATGGGCAGCCCCAGATTTCAGTTCTGCATAATGAGCACTCCTGCACCACGGGGTTAGCCTGGGGTTAGCAACACAGCGTTGTGCACAAAAGATCGGTTCCAAATCTATACTAATAATAGCCTACGTGGTGTCACACCCTCATGTCGTCACAAGATAGCCACGAGCATAGCAGAGGTGGGGCCTGGCAGCCACTCTGCCCAGTGAGGTCTGGGGGTCCCTTGGCTCTGTGCAGCACAGAGGAGGCCGGTCCCGGCATCTCCGCTGCCTTGCGCAGAGGAGGCGGGTCCTGGCGGAGGGTCCTGGCGGAGGGTCCTGGCGGAGGAGGCGGGTTGTGGCAGAGGAGGGCAGTTGTGGGTGATCAGGCCAGCAGGGGAGGGCAGTTGGGGGCAATCAGGCCGGCAGGGGAGCAGGTAGGTGTCAGTCAGGCCAGCAGGGGAGTGTTTGTTTAGGGGGCGATCAGGATGGCAGGCAGAATCTGTTAGAGGCAATAAGGCAGGAGTGGTTAGGAGCCAGCGGTCCCATATTGTGAGAGGGATGTCCGAGGGGTCCCAGATTGGAGAGGGTGCAGGCCGGGCTGAGGGACACCCCCCCCCCCCTTAGGCACGAATTTTGTGCACCAGGCCTCTATTTAATAAATAAAGGTCAAGGAGTCCTGGCCAATGTGCCTGAGTGGTTGGAGCGTCAGCCTGCACACCAGAGGTGTGGTAGGGTTTGATTCTGGGTCAAGGGCGCATACCTGGTTTGCAGGTTCAATCCCCATCCCAGTTTGGGGATGGGGTGGGAAGCAACCAATAGATGTGTCAAGGGAGGGAGGGAGGGAGAAATGAAGGGAGGAAGGGAACTTGACAGTGAAAATGAAGCCCTCAGGAATCCTCAACAGCCATGACCTCTGGTCCCTCCATTTCCCTGTCCTACCATTTCTAAACAGTCAGCTGTCTAGCCTGAAATACAGGTTATATTGGATTGTCACATGGATTCTTATGGCAATAACATTTGGAGCCTTTTACTAGGACATAAACTGTAGGCTCAAATGTCACCAGATTTTATTAGACAATCTCAACTTAATTGCAGATAAGTTGATGTACTCGTAAAGGTGATGTAAGACTGCCGTCGGAGCGGCCTAGGGGCCAGCCAGCTTCTCCAGGCGGGACTAAGGGTTGACTTGTCCTCCACTCCAAGCCACAGCTTGGCGCAAAGCACAGGAGGGAAGAATGGTGTTGGCAGGAAGCGGTGTTATTACTTAATAACAACACCGGGAACCAGAGCTTGAAAGAGGTCGGTGCAAACCATGTTCCAACACCAGTTCCTCTGGAACGAAATGTTCATAAAGAGCTCCACGTCTCTTTTATGGCCCAGGAGACGTCACTGGAAATTAGTGATGGGTCTGAATGACAATCCGCTCCCTGAGAGACGGGTTGGTTTTTGAGCTGATCAACAAAAAGCATTTGTATGCAAACGTTGGTAGTCTTCTCCTTAAATTTTTTTTCTTTAAACTTATTATTGATTTTGAGAGAGAAACATCGATTTGTTGTTCCACTTATAGATACATTCATTGGTTGATTCTTCTATGTGCACTGACCAGGGATCGAACCCACAACCTTAGTGTACGGGGACAACGCTCTAAACCAGGGGTCTTCAAACTTTTTAAACAGTGGGCCAGTTCACTGTCCCTCAGACCGTTGGAGGGCCGGACTATAGTTCAAAAAAAACTATGAACAAATTCCTATGCACACTGCACATATCTTATTTTGAAGTAAAAAAACAAAACGGCAAAAACACCCGCATGTGGCCCGCGGGCCGTAGTTTGAGGACGCCTGCTCTAAACAACTGAGCTACCTGGCCATAACAGCTTTCTCCCTTTTTAAGGGAGGAATATGTTTAATACTGTGAAGAGTTTGTGATTTGGGTAAGAACCTTGTGTTTTCACCATATGGCTTCAGAAGGAGTCAGCCTTGGTAACAACTGCAAGAAAGAAATTTTATGAATATCAAAATGCCCGTCAATACACCTTAAAAGGCCATATTTCTTAATTATTAATTTATCACTTATTGATTAGTTTGTCCCAAATTGCAATTCTCTGCAGTTCCTGAATAAACCCATTTTGCTGACAAAATAACTGGCTGTTGTATTTTTAAGTCTGACAGTTCCAATCTTACGAATGAGAAACAGGAGGTGCAGCCACCTGCAGGCAGTGACCATTTGACAAGACTCTGAGGGGAGGAGCAGGGGGGAGGCTGGGTGCCTTCGGGGCCACGCCTCCAGAGTGCACAACCTGCAGCCTCCCACCACCACCGGTGCAGGTGCGGCAGGCCACCCTCTAGCTCCTGCCTGGCCCCTCGCAAATCACAGCGAGGGCCTGAGGGGCTCGCTCTGCTTCTGCGGGAAGGAAGGTCCGAGCCTGGTTGACTGACTTGGCAAGCTCTTCACCTCCGAGCCTCGGGGGGCAGTAAGTTGCTGCTACCACAGGGCCTGTTTTCAGGCGGTGCGGGCTTCTGTCCTGCGGCTGTCATCTGTGACGTTAGCAGCTTCTCTCCACAGGGCTTGTTGGCTTAGCAAGTAAACTGGGTCAGAGCATCATTAAATGTGGCCATTTGGTACATATATTTGCGCACTTCATAGCTTCATTCGGAGGTTCCAGGAGTGTATTACTGAGCAAGCCTATAGATCACTGGGCAATAAATTCAGAGCACTCTCCTTAGCATTTATCTAATTTGGCCATGGTTTTAATTAAGTGTTTCAGCTAATGATTTCCACTTATGTTGAATAAAATTTATAGTGTAAAAAGAAGTTATCAAACCCCCATCTATTTGCGTTCTGAGAGCAGCGTGTGTTGGGGTGACGGTTTCTGCGCACTGCCTCACCCAGTCTGAGACAGGCCCTGGGCAGGGTGTGCGCGATCGCCTTGAGAGCCACGGACACTGAGGGGGGAGGCGTGGTTCTGCTGTCTTTGTCTGGGGTGACCCATCCTCTCGCAACTTCACCCCTGCAAGCCCGTGCCCTTTCAAGGCAACCTGCCTTTACATGTAGCACCCCGAGAGCCTGTGGGCTCAGCCACACTCCGTCCTGATGGCCCGACCGCTGGTCTTCAGGCTGCCCCAGTGTCAGGGCCGAGGGCCCCAGCCCAGCCCACCACACCCTGCCTTCCCCAGCCCTCGGATTGCTGCTGAGGACGGCAAGGTCACGCCCCTGCCGGGCAGCCCACACCCAGTGATGGACTGAAGGCCTTTGCTCCCCACAACTCTGAAGTGATCCCCCAACCTCAGGGCCTCTTCATCACAGCCTAAGGTCCCCTCAGCCCACCTCACCGCCTCGACTTCCCCAGATGTATGGATCCTGAGAACAGCCCACATCAGCCATCTCGGAGTCCACTTCATGGGGACCCCCAAACTGCCACACCCCACGGCCTCCTAACACTCCTGGCACCCTGGCTGGACAGGCCCACTGCCCTCAGGCACGTGAAAGGTGCCTGCTGTGAGCTTGTGAGAATGGCCACGCCTGCAGTTAGAGGGCGGAGGCGTGCACAGTGTGGCGTGTCCACAGCCCCCTCTCCTGCAGCTGCACGCGGTTCCGTGCAAACACACCAGCCAGGCGGAGTTAAACAAAGTCAAAATAGACCCGCACGATGATGCCTCTTACATCAAAATAAAACAAAAAAAGGTATTTTCTGTGGGTATCTGTCAATGTATCTATATGAGGACAGACAGATAGATGATAGATATGTGGTTGCATAGAACATTCTAGGAGACGACCGAAATGATAACAGTGGCTACTTCTGAGAAAGGTCAGGACTGAGAATGAGTGAAGGAGGAGGGAGGAGAGATTTAATCAGAAAGGACTTCACCCTCATCTGAGATGGTTTCTTTTTTTTTTTTAACAAGGGAATATATTCACATATTGATAGCTAAATTAAATATTAATCACTTTTTTGGAAGATGAGCCATTATAATTTTCACTGAAATGGATGGATGGGACCATTTATGATGGTGCAGGGGAGGCAAGCACATCAGAAATACGTAGATGTCATTTAAGTGTCCACCTTGCTCCTTAATTAGGGGAAAATAATTGGGTTCCTTGTGAAAAGAAAGCACCCTAAGAAAATATGTCCTCCACTACACCACGCTGTTATCAATTTATAAGAATCTTTGAAAAGCATCGCCCTAAACCTTAGGATTTTCTGATTGAGGATTTTCCATCACAGGCGGTTGCTAAGAAGTGGATGAAGCTGGGGGCATCCATTCAGTTTTCTTGTTCTTGTGAACTGGGGGTTTTTCCCTTTAATTTGGTGATTTTTTAATACCAACATAATGAGGCTACTTGCACCACGTCCATAACCTGGAACCGGGTGCAGACTGATTTTCAGAGCCCGAGGGAGGCAGACAGCGCCACTCAGAGGTGGGAGGCAGGGCTGGAGACCGAGCACTCAGCGTCTAAAATACTGAGCACTCAGCGTCTAAAAGCTTCCACGCAGGCAGAGGGTTGCAGACAGCAAAGGAGAAAGCTGCTCTCGGAGAACTCAGGCTGTCCTATGGGCTCTCGCAGGCCACTGCGGCGCACGCGTGTGTTTTGCCGACTCAGCTCCATTCCCCCTTTCCCAGAAACAGCCCACTTTTCATCTGAGACTGGCCACATGACTGATGGGTCTCCAGTGTGAAATGGAAATGGGGGGCTCTTCTGAGCGTGGGGGCAGGCCCGGGGTGCACCCCATGAAACCAGTCCTGACTCCCATTCTCCTCCACAAGGTGTGAGCAGAGCCCACATCCAGCCTAGACTGCAGCATGTGACCGTCCTTGCCCTAACCCAACTCCTGATCACTTGGCCTGGCCACGCTGACTGGTTCAGGGGTGAGCATAGACCCTAATCAGAGTGGGCACCCCATCGGAGTGACCGGGGGCTGGTGCTGGAAGCTCTCCTCCCATGATGTGGACTTGGACCAGGCAGCCCAGTTGCCACCGGCAGCCTTCCTGTGACCACGAGGAAAGAACCTGTCTGGCAACGAGCCAAGTACTCAGCGCCCAGCAGAGCTGAGCCGAGCAGAGACCCGCTCTGCCAGTATCGGTGGAGCACTGGCAGCAAATTTCCGTGGTACATTTCCGTGTAAACCATTCTCGCTGGGCTTCCTGTCACTCCCACCCTCTCTCTTGTAAGTTCCCGCAGATCGTTAAGAATATACATTTTTCACCACCTCCCCGAGGGAGACAATTTGGCGATGCCAATTAATATTTAAAATGTTCGTGCCATTTGTCCCACGAATTCTATTTCTAGGAAGGAATTCATCCTGTGGAAAGCCTCACCCAATTATGCAAAGACATATATACATTTTTAATGGTCTTTGCAGCATGGTTCATAGCAGTGAGAAACCGGAGACCACCCAGTCTCCATCGACACAGGGCCGGCTAAGGAAGCAATGGCATGTCGTTGTTTCGAACAGCAGAGAAACGCAGAAAAGAGTGAGGCTGATGTTCAGTTTCCCAGAAAAGTATCCACAATGTGTTAAGTAAGAAGAGCGAGTGGGACAAGAAGGTTTCAGTTTGCTCTCAGTTTTGCAAAATGAGTTAACAATGAGACGCTGGCATGTCTCTGTAGGAGAAAACGTTGCTGGCGATTTGGGGGATTCGATGGAGGGGCTTTGACTTTTACAGAACACATAAAAATGCAAATGCTGCAGAAATCTAATGAGAATATATTGCCTTCACGCTGAAGAAAAACGGAAGAGGCATTTTCAATTCCGAAGTGCACATTTGTCTTGAGATATTTGGCCATTAGGGTCCCTGTGACACTGGCATTCAATAAACACTTTAAGACCCACATCTGCTGCTCCTGACCAGCAGCTTCTTCATGCAGGTTCTCCACTGCGTGAGGACTGTTTCCAGAATGTTCCGGAATGCATGCAGTGGCCATTAGGTACCATGGATTCACCTGCTGCTGCTGCTAAGCCTGGGATCCCCTGGGAGTTGAGACACCACTTTTCCTGCCCATTTTCGTGTGATCACCAAAACATGTTTGAATGTGCCTCTACTCTGAGCATTGAGTGGAACGTTATAAGGCAGGGAGACACCCTACCTTACGGAGCGCTCCCGCCCTCATTTCTCGGTGGAGGAGCAGATATTTATTGAGCAGCTGCTGTGGCCCAAAGACAGACGAAGCCGTGCGAAGGGTGTCGGTCCGGGAGCCCAGCACAGAAGAGAGACCACAGGAGCCTTGGGAGAGACGCTGAGCGCTGAGGCCACGTGTGCGGGCTGATGCGGCTTGTGGGGCCACAGAGGCCTCTGGGGGAGCGGTTTCCGGTGAAGCCGGGACAGGACAGGAGTCACCAAGCACACGTGAGCACCTGGCGGAGGACTGGCCTGTGTGAAGGCCCTGAGCAGTGGCAGGAGAAGCCTTGGGGAACCCAACTTGTCACCGGAGCCTGGAGACGCTGGTGGGACATTTTGTCCTTTCTCCTAAGGGAGGTGCGAGACCACTAGGAGCGGAGCTAAGCCAAGGGCTTGTGGTCATATTTGCACCGGCAAGGAGACCTGGTGCGCAGAGGTGCTAGTGCGCGGGAGAGGCCGCGGGGGTCCGGGACACCCTTAGAAGCCGCCCGGCAAAGGTGAGGAGGCTGAGAGTGGAGTTCCCGGGCAGCAGGGCGCCGCTGTCACTCACCTGGGCGGGCGGGGAATCAGGCTGGCCCAGCAGTGGGCTGGTTGGGGCGGGCAGGGAACCGGGCACAGGAGGGGCAATTCTGAATAATGCCCCACCACTCACACATGGTCAATTCCTGGACGCAGGAAGACTGCGCGAGCCCTCAGGGCCCATGCACCCTCCACCACACTAGGTACAAGAGCAGAGACGCACCCCCCAGCCAGGGGCCGCAGGAGATCGGATGCAGGGCCAGCTACAGATTTGCCACCTCCATGCAAAATGAAAAGTGGGTCTCCTTAAAAAATACTGAGCCTCTCAGTCCAGGACCCGAGCTTCCTCACAGGGGGCCCCTCAGCGGCTGCGCTCACGCATCACACACGTGCAGCTCCTGGCGCCCTGCGTGGTTACCAGCGATGGGTTCTGCAGCCACACGCGTTACTAGGTGAGAAGGAACTCACACTGATTATTAGGCACGAAGAGGGTGTAACGTGCCTCTATGCTGTTCATGCGTGTGGTTCCTCCAAGCAAATTAATGGTTTCAAGCAGTCGGGGCAAGCTTTCTCCCACTTGGAAAGTAAGCCTAATCAATTTTAAAGTGCTTAAAAGCCATAGAAATGCCTTCCCTCCACACAGGAGTAGCTGCTCTAGCAACTTCAAGAGCTATCGTCTGCCCATCAGGCTGCCTGGAGAATCCCCAGGCCCACAGGCTGTAGCCTCTCTCCCCCCTGGAGAATCCCCAGGCCCACCGGCTGTAGCCTCTCTCTTGCTCCAGGGCAATGGGAGGACGTGGAAAGGCACGCTCACCTTTGCTTTCGTTTTTCTTCATAACATCATCTCTATTCAAAGTGAATGCCCCCGGGACCTGCATCTCAGAGCAGGAAGCACGGGCAGGGAGCTGTAAACCTGGAGCGTCCTCTGACCAAGATGCAGACCGAACGGTTCGTGTTTTATCGCCAGTGTCCTGTGAAGCGTTCTGGAGGGTTTGCTCCACCTGCTCCCACTCACAGCCCTATTTTGCTTGGAGTTGTTTGGCTTTGTTTGTTAGCAATTGATCCTCATAGCACAGGCTGTTCCAGGACTGTGTGTAGAACGTTAAAGCAGAAACTCCTGTGTCTGCTTTTCGGGGGTCCTCAGAGGGACCAGACAACATCCAGGATCCGATCGTGCGCCACCTGCACAGGGAAGAGCTTGGCTCCCATTTCTGTGCCCTGCGGCCGCCATAGCTCGGGCTGGGTGGTGTCCCTGTGTCCGGCACAAGGAGACGAGAGAACAGGCCCGGGCGGACAGGCTGGAAAGAGATGTGTCGCAGAGGCTCCACGTGGCTCCTTCAGGAACAGCGGCTGAGAATCCTGAGAGGGTGGGGAGGGAGATGGTGAGCAAAAGGGAAGAGTGACTCCAAGGAGAAGCGTTCGGGTCTTCAGACATCAACCCTCTGTTAAACGTAGCAACCAACAGCCGTTGCCAAAAAGGACAGATAAATGCCAAAAACAGATGCTTGTTGGGGGAGAACTCTGATTGTTTGGCTCCACTGTATCTTCTGCTTCCTCTTGACCATCAAGTCTTCATCATTTCACCCTCTTCGGGCTCCTGATCCTACAAGCAGGGCTCCCCTGCGGCCTCCCTGCACCCCCAGGCAGCCAGGGCCTCTCCCGTGAGCCTCTCCCAGCCCTCTCATCGGAGTCGTTTCTCAGGCCACTCTGTGGATCACCTCTAGGGGGCACCATTCACACAGGACAGCCCAGTGGGTGTGCAGTGAGCTGGCCTTTCTGACCTCCCTGTATGAGGAGCCAGCCTCCTAGCTCTGAGTGAGCCCCCCAGGGCCTCCCCCGCGCCTGGCACAGATGAGCCCTCAGGAAAGGAGTGCTTTTTACTACCACCAATGAAGAGGAGCATCAGTAAAGAATAGAGTCGCCAGGGCCCAGAGCTTATGCTGGGCCAGGCACCAAGCCCACCCCCTACGCAGCCTCCCTTGGCTCTGGCGGGGGAGGGAGGACGGCTCTGCGCCACGTTTCAGAGTGGACGGAGGCTCAACGGGACCAAGTGGCCTGTCCAGGGTCTACATCTGTGCGGTGGCAATGCAGGTACAGAAACGCAGCCTGCTCACTCTCCAGCCCTGCTCTCGCTGTATTTGTGGAAGTTCAGTGCAGGCACTCACTCCCACCTTGCAAGGTCAAGGTCACGGATACCACGGGCCCAGCTGCAACCAGGAGGTAGCGCAGGGCCTTCGCTCTCAGGAACAGGCCCTGGGTCTGTGGGCCCCCAGAGGGGCGTCCTGGCCTTTCAAGCCCCATCCTGGTTTCTCTGGAGGCGGCTTCATGCCTCCCAGCCTCCTCTCTGGTGACCTGCTGTCTAAACCCTCTGCTCCCTCCCGCCATCAGCCTCCACAGAATCCACCTTCATTCCGGGAGTTACTTTCAACCGAATTTCTTTTGGATTCACAAGAAGGCAAGAGCAACCCTTTGATCTTAACCAGGCACGTGCCGTTTCCCTCCGCGGCGCATGGAACCATTTTAGACTAATTATTTCTGAAAACTGGCAAATGTTTGTAAACTTCTTTGAGGAGGAGGAGGAAGCCGCACAGTTATGTCTTCCTCCCACACAGGAGGGGCGGCTTTCTCTGTGCCTCGCGGCCATGTCTCTTCCAGGAGAATTCTGAAGCCTTGATCTTCTAAGGCACTCCGATTTCCGCCGAGATACAAAATTATCAAATTGTCAGCCTTTGAGTTAAATTTAACCGCGCAGCTGGAAAGAGGTGAGGCTTTCATGGCCAGGCGCGACCCTTGTCCCGGCTCCGCTCTGTGCCCTTTGTGTGGTTTCAACGTGTCTCTGCCCGTAACTGTGCGGCTGGCAGTAAATAAGCCTCTTAATCAAATAGGACCTGGATTCCTAATCAACTTCACCATTAAAGAAAATTACCCCAAATCGTGGCTATTTGCAGTGTGCCTGGAACAATCTAAAATTAAAATTCAGAACCATATAGAATTCCAGCGAGGCGAGGGGAGGCCCAGCCCACATGCTAACGCCCTCTTTATTACTTACCTCTGCTAAGTCTAGCCTAAGCACACAGGCAGGTAGAAATATTGCAAAGTAAACCGGCCCTTAATCCTAGCTAATCCCTGGTCAACTAGCTAGATCCTTCCTTTATTAAAAGAAAGAAAAAGACAAAGACTCTTGTGTTGAAAGCAAAGGCCTTCCCTTCCCTCGAGCCAGGGCGTCGGCCTCCACGTCTGGCCCAGTGAGAGGCCGCAGTCTCTGCTTCCCACAGGCCCTGCCAGGGCACCCGCCAGGTCTCACTATTTCCGACATAAATCTGTCTTGTGGTTTTGGATGAGCAATTCCTTTTCGCCTTCTGACTATAAGACCGAATTCTTAATATTCCCCATGAAGAGCCGCTTCTTTCCAAAGAGGGAACAAAGCTAAACTTCGGTTTTAACTTTTAAAATGCAACCGGAAGACACGGATGAGACACGAATTTCTAACTTCACCTTGACACGGTGCTCCCACCTGGGCCGGAGTGCCAGGTGTCTCCAGGCGATCGGTTTAGGAGAAGCCCCTCAAACTGGCCTGAGGAGGAGCTATGGTGAGGGACCTTCTGGAATCCAAGAAAAATGACCGGCCAGCCTCCGACAGGTGAGGCAGGAAACAGGAGACCCCCTGCTTGGGCACCGGGACCCTGCCCGCTAGGCCAGGGCCCCATTGAGAGGAGCGAGGAGCGGGACACAGCACCCAAAGTGCCCCACGCCCCGTCGCCGCCCGCAGCTGAGCAATCATTCTGCTGGTCATTCCAGAGCAGTCTCGCAACAGCATCTCAGCCAGCACAGCACCTGCACTGCCATCCTCTTCATCTCTTGTCACTAAATCTGTGATCCGTAAAACGGTTTTAAGGACAAAAGCTAGCCCTGGTGGGTGTGGCTTACTAGGTTGGGCGTTGTCCTGTGCACTGAAAGGTTGCAGGTTTCATTCCCAGTCAGGGCACATGCCTGGGGTTTTGAGCTCAATCCCCTGAAGGGGGCGTGCAGGAGGCAGCTGATCAATGTTTCTCTCTCACATCAATATTTCTGTCTCTCTCTCTCTCTCTCTCTCTCTCCCCCTCCCCCTTCCTGTCTCTCTAAAAACCAAATAAATATTTTTTAAAAAAGCTATAGCCCCTTTGGGAGGTCAATTTGGCAATGCCCAACAAAATTACATGCTAACATTCCCTTGCATCTTGCCCGGAGTGCCATGCCCAGATACACTCGTGCGTGGATAAGTTAATGGACAGATGAGTTAGTCCCAATTGCTCAGAGTCTGACAGCAGAAGACCGGAAACAACGTAACTGTCCACCAGAGGAGATGGCCGAATGAACTATGGCACATTAAACAGCGCTGTGCCGTGCAGCAGAACAAAGGACGAGGCACCCACAGATAGAGACATCACCAGGGTGTCCTGTCCTGCAGAAAGGGTGCAGACTATCGAAGGCCGCTGCCATTCGTGTGGGAAACTAGTGAGGGAGAGTGGGCACTCCCGCCTGTCATATTGATCAACTCCCGTGAGGCTGCACAGAAGGAAGAGGACGATGAGATGCGTGTGGGTGGGAGGCAGGACTGAGGCGCAGAATTTTCCATATACCTGGCTCAAGCCAGAAGACTGTCTTACCTAGCCAGAATAAACAAATCATATGTTAAAAGGAATTAAGTTGTAAATTTGAAGAATATTTATTCCTATATATGGAAATCTAGTTCCACTTTCCTTCACTAGATAGGACCTTGAGAATGAATAAAGCACACTTCACTGTTGTCAGCTCATCGGCCCAGGCACCTGCAGCAGCTGCCACCCTGGGCCCGTGTCAGAGAGGAGGACTAATGAGTGTGCTGATGTTGACATCCAGCACCTGGCCTCTTAGGTGAAGTTACCAGGTCAACGAGGCTGAAATTGTTCATCTTATGATGCAATGTCATTCTGTGCCACGCCTGTGAGCCACCGATGCTCACCCTTCACACCTGCATTTGGGCAAGCTCAAGCAGCCAATAACTGCTGGGTCCTTTCCCTCCTCCTCTCCCCAGCGGTCCAGTCGCCGCCATGCATTGCAGCGCTGACCTGGCCTTTTACCAATCCTGTAGCAGTCAGACATGGCTCGTGAGCCAGGTAACAAGCAGCACGGTAAATGCACAGCAGTCTATTAAGTGTGCCACGGTCCACACTCCCCCATGCCCTCTCCAAGGTGAACACAAGCAGTGTCAACAACTGGTTTATGATGGTGTTTCAGAGTAGTGACATGTAAATAATTTATTTTTAGCAGAAGTTAACAGTCCATATAATCAGATACATCATATGCTTTTCACAGACAGCCGCCCCTTAGACTGTCTGACCGTAAGTCCTGGGGCTGAAGATGCACAGAAGCCCAGACGTGGCAAGGGATCAGAGCGCCCGGAAGCCCTAGGGCCAGAGGTTATGTGCGGTGGTGTTTTTTCAGAGCAGCAGAGGAGAGTCCACCTGGGAGCCACGTGGGGAGCTGAGTGCCGAGGGGCTCTCCAGCCGGTGACAGCATAGGGCACTTGATGAGTGGCTCTCTGCTTCCTTGGTTATCCACCTGCAGTTACTCTTGAAGCAGCCCAGTGAGTGTGAATCTGGAGGCGAGTGTCCTACAAACGGAATATTAAACAAATGCTGTACAGCAAGGCTGTCAGGCAAGGGGACACTTGAGTGAGAAAAACAGTTGAAGGATGAATTCTTTCTAGAAGTTGACCTGCTAAAATATCAGGCAGCGTGGGGGAGGCTCCAGCATGGCGTGACCAGGACACATGGCTGCTGTGTGATGCTCCGGGCTGTGCACAGGCTGGCTTCCAAGAGGAACAGGAGCGGCTGCAGGATCTGGTGCCACTGTGGACACAGCACACCATCTTGGGGAGACACAACTCCTGTCTCCCCAACAGCCCATGTCACTCCCAGGACCCACAGGGGCACCTTTCCACCCTTGAACAGTCACCACAGCCCTGGGGTCAGCAAAAGCTCACCCTGGAGCTGGGGGAGGCTGTCACTCCAAGTGTACCCCTCCCAGTCACGTGACACACTTCAGGAAGCACTCATCGGCGATGATAAATGCCACACTACAATTCCCGCTAGGTTCTCATCACCAGCATTATTATCGGCAGCTCATGTTGACTGAGAACCTTGCCTGCCCTTTACTGAGAGCTCTGCATGGATGCTTGCGCTTCCCTCCCCATCAGCCCGGGGAAGGACCTGTGGAAGCATGGAGCCCGTGTGGCTAAGGTGACATGTGAGCCCAGGCCCCGTCTCCATTGCCTGTCTGTTCTGTACTGTACAGTGCCTGTCATGACTAGTACTTCGCTCTGATAGCAACCGGAGCTCAGTTCTCCAGGGGTGTGTTATAGTTCCTCAATTCACTCGGAACAAAACCCAACTCTAACAGGTACCAGAGAATAAAATGGGAAAGAAGGGACTTATTGGCTGATACAAATGGAAAGTCCAGTCCCACCACCTCCACGTTCTCAGGTGGTGGCTTCAGTCTCAAGACCCCTCTGTTGACAGGGAGCTCCCTGCCTGCCCCCAGGAGCTGGCCTCTGAATTCATACTGATTCAGTGATCATGGACAGCAAGCCCAACCTTGAACCCAAGAGTTTAGAATATGCAAATTTTCCAGAGCTGTGTGCACCAAATGGACTGAAAGTGGGAAAGGGGTGTTCTCCCAAGATAAAACAGAGAAAATATCCTTCAGGAGTGCAGGCAAAATAAAGATTTTTCCAGATGAAGGAAAACCAAGAGCCTTTACTGTGAGCAGATGATCATAAAGGAATGCTAAAGGAAGTTGTTCAAACAGAAAGAAATTGGAAATATAGGAATGAGGGAAAAGCCATATAAAGGTAACTATCGATGGTGAGGATTCCAAAATGGCAGCGGAGTAAGTGCATGTTACACTGAAACGCTCTCAGGACGAAACTGAAATTACAACTAAAATACAAAAAAAAAAATTCCTGAATAATCAACTGAAGACGCGCTGGAGAGAACCGTCACAACCAAGGGTGGAAAGTGGACACCACTTAGAGACTGGTAGGAGGGACGGAGGTGCAAAGGACTGGCTGGGCTCCCACAGGTAGCAACTAAAGTTCTGGGGAGATATCTCAGCTGTGGGGGGGGGGGGTGCCACTGAGAACTCTGGGGTCTAAGCCCCAACCTGGGCCTCCCAGCAGAGTGCACCAGAACTGAGAAGGGTACCCACATAACATCTGGCTGTAAAAAGCAACAGGGTTGCTGCCTGCCAGGGAGAGAAGGCTGGAAATGCAGGCACCTTATTAAAGGGCCAACACACAAAATTCCCTGTGCAGCCACTTACCTTGTGCTTCAGCTGAGGGAGGGCAGAGTGGTCTGTAGCTGTGTGAGGAGAGTCCAGGGTTGGGGGCTCTGGAATTAGAGCTTAGGAGGCAGTCCCACCAGTTTCCTGTGCTGAGTCATTCCCTCATACTGCAGAGGACAGTCTCTCCAGCAGACCTTTACCATCCAGGCAGCTTTTTGCCGCGGGGGCAGGGGGCGGGGAGCGGGTATGAGGAGAAGAAAGAGAGGAAGCAATTGCCCACCCTATTGAAAAGCCTCTTCCTCACCCTGTGTAGTTTCTGGGGCCCATTAAGAGACTGATAATAACAGTCTGCAGGCAGAAGCAATTGCCCCACACTGTTAGAAAACCCCTGGCCACACCCTGTTGTTGATAGCCTGAAGCTAATCAAGACTGAATAACAGTCAGATTGCAGGCAGAGGCAGGTCTCTGGAGACTTTGAGTCTTTGATCTAATTTGGGAACCTGGGGCTAGTGAAAGCAGACCATGGTGCACATTTTGGTCCTTTCCAAAAGGCACCCAGTCCCAGCAGAGGGAGCCACAAGCAGTGAATTGCTGATAGCTCCAAACAGAGTACTCAGGCCAGTCACAAACAGCATGTGAGACTTTCCTGCACTAGAGATTGTGAGTCATAGCAGATCTACCTAATACATAGTCACAAACCCAAACATGAAGCCAAAATGGAGAGACAAAAAAAAAAAAAAAAAGCCCCAAATGAAATAAAAAGAGGATTCTCCAAAAGAATAGCTAAATGAAATGGAGATGAGAAATTTATCAGATATAGAGTTCAGCATAATCATGGCAAGATGATCAACAGCATGAGAAAAGATATTGCAACTATGAAAAAAGAACAGTTGGAAATAAAGAATGACATAGCAATAATAAAGAACACATTGGAAGAGATATACAGTAGACTAGGGGAGGCAGAGGATTAGATCAGTGAATTAAAAGATAAGGTAGAGAAAGTCACTCAATCATAGAACCAAAAAGAAAAACAATTAAAAAACAGGAGGACAGCTTAAGGGAACTGAGGGATAATATGAAACCTAACGATATTCACATCATAGGAGAACCAAGAGGTGAAAAACGTGAGCAAGGGATAGAGAACCTGTTTAAAGAAATAATGTCAGAAAACTTCACTTACCTGGTGAAGGAAAAAGTCACACAAGTTCAGGAGGTACAGGGAGTCCCAAGCATAAAGAGCCCACACAGGCCCATGCCCAGACACATCATAAACAAATTGCCAAAAATTAAAGACCAAGGTAGAATTTAAATGCAGCAAGAGAAAAGCTAACTATTACCTACAAAAGAGCTCCCATAAGGCTGACACCTGATTTCTCATCAGAAACTCTACAGGCCAGAAGGGAATAGCATGAAGTACTCAAGGTAAGGGAAAGCAAGGATCTGAAACCAAGATTACTATATCCAAGAAGGCTATCTTTCAAAATTGATGGTGAAATAAAGAGCTATCCAGACCAAAAAAAAAAAAAAAAGAAAGAAAAGAAAAAAGTTAAAGTAGTTTATCACCACCAAACCAGCACTACAAAAAATGCTAAAGAGACTGCCGTAATGAGAAGAAATATATATAGAGAGAAACATAGGCATAAACATTTAAATGACAATAAATAAGAACCTATCAACAATAACCTTAAATGTAAGCAGATTAAATGCTCCAATCAAAAGACATAGGGTAGCTCAATGGATATGAACACATGACCCAAATATATGCTGTCTACAAGAGACCCACCTCAGAACAAAAGACACACACAGGATGAGAGTGAAGGGATGAAAAAAAAATCTCCATGCAAATGGAAAAGAAAAAAAAAAAAGGTGGGTTAGCAATACTCATATCTGAGAAAATAGACTTTAAAATGAAGGCCATCACAAAAGACAACAAGGGTCACTACATAATATTAAAGGTATTGATCCAACAAGAGTATATAGCCCTGGTAAACATATATGCACCCAATACAGGAGCACCTAAATATATTTTTAAAAAACTTCTAGAGGAGTTTAAGGGAGAGATCAACAGCAATACAATCATAGTAGGAGTGTTTAACACACCACTGACTTCACCAGATAGATCTTCCAGACAAAAACTTAACAAGGAAACAGTGACTTTAAAATACACACTGAATCAAATGTATTTAATTGACATTTATAGAACATTTCGCCTCAAAGCTGCAGAATATGCATTCTTCTCAAGTGGACGTGGATCATTCTAAAAGATAGACTACATATTAGGACACAAAACAAGTCTCTACAAGTTCAAGAAAACTGAAATCATATCAAGCATCTTCTCAGATCACAACGGCATGAAATTAGAAATCAACTACAATAGAAATACTCAAAAACATTGAAGCACATGGAAATTAAATAGCATGTTGTTAAACAATGAATGTGTTACCAATGAGATCAAGAAAGAAATCAAATACTTCCTGGAAACAAATGAACACACAACAACCCAAAATTTCTGGGACACAGCAAAAGCAGTCCTGACAGGGAAGTACATAGCACTACAGGTCTAGCTTAAAAAAAAAAAAAAGTAATAATAAACTATTTAACCCTACAACTTAAAAACAAATTAGAAAGAGAACAATAAGAAAAACCCAGAGTAAGTAGAAAGAAGGAAATAATAAAGATTAGAGCAGAAGTAAATTACATAAAAACAAATAAAAAATACAAAAAATCAATGAAACCAAGAGCTGGTTCTTGAAAAGTTAAACAAGATTGATGAACCTTTATCCAGACTCATCAAGAAATAGAGAGCACTCAAATAAATAAAATCAGAAACAAAAGTGGTGAAGTAACAACTGACCCCACAGAAATACAAAGGATTGTAAGAAAATACTGTGAACAACTATGCCAACAAGCTGGACAAATGTATATTTCTAGAAAAATACAATCTCCCATAACTGAATCAAGAAGAATCAGAAAACCTGAATAGGCCAATAACAACTGATGAAATTGAGGCATTAATCAAAACACTCTCAGCAAACAAAAGCCCTAGTCCAGAGGGCTTCACAGGGGAGTTTTAAGAAAAATTCCAAGAACTAACATCTGTCCTCCTCAAACTGTTCCAAAAATTAAGAGGAAGGAACACTTCCAACCTCTTTTTATGATGCCAGGATTATCCTAATTCCAAAACCGGATAAAGACACTACAAAGAAAGAGAATTACAGGCCAATATCCCTGATAAGCATGGATGTTAAAATCCTCAACAAAATATTAGCAAATAGGAGCAATATATTAAAAAGCTCATACACCATGACCAAGTGAGATTTATTCCAGGGATGTAAGGCTGGTACAATATCTGCAAATCAATAAACGTGATACATCACATTAACAAATTGAGAGACAAAAATCACATGATCATACCAATAGACACAGAAAAAGCATTCAACAAAATTCAACACCCATTTTTGATAAAAGCTCTCAGCAAAGTGGGAATAGAGTGAGCATAGCTCAACATAATTAAGGTCATATATGACAAACCTACAGCCAACATCATACTCAATGGGCAAAAACTAAAACCATTTCCCCTAAGAACAGGAACAAGACCGAGATTTCTGCTTTCACCACTCTTATTCAACACTAGAGGCCTGTTGCACGATATTCGTGCAAAAATAGGCCTTCCTTCCCCTGGCTTCACTCCCAGCCGCCCAGGAGCTGGCAAATCCCCGCTCCCTGGCTGCCCGGGGGGCCGGCACCTCCTTGCTCCTGGGCTGCCCGGAGCCGACAAGTCCTTGCTTCTGTCTGAAGCACCACTATAGTAGCTCCCTCCGTTGCCCCCCTTCCCCTCATAGCAGGTTTCACTCTGCTTCGCTGGGCGCCTGCATATGCAAATTAACCTCCATCTTTGTTGGGTTAATTTGCATATTCACTCTGATTGGCTGTGGGAGTAGCAGAGTGATGGTTAATTTGCATGTTTCTCTATTATTAGGTAAGATAGTACAGGAAGTCCTAGCCATAGTGATCAGACAAGAAGAAAACATAAAAGGCATCCAAATTTGAAAGGAGGAAGTAAAACACTCATTATTCACAGATGACATGATATTGTACATAGAAAACCCTAAAGACTCTACCAAAAATGACTAGATTTCATAAATGAATTTGGCAATGTAGTAGGATACAAAATTAACAGCCAGAAATTGATGGCATTTTTATACACCAATAATGAACTCACAGAAAGAGAAACTAAACAAACAATCCTACTTACCATTGCAACAAAAAAATTGACACACTTAGGAATAAACTTAACCAAGGAGGTAAAAGACTTATACTCGGAAAACTACAGGATGTTGAAAAAAGAAATAGAGGACAATATAAACAAGTGGAAGAATATACTGCTTCATGGATTGGTAGAATTAACATAATTAAAGTGTCCATACAACTCAAAGCCATCTACAGATTCAAAGCAGTGGCCATTAAAATACCAACAGCATATTTCACAGATCTAGAACAAATACTCAAAACATTTGTAAGGGACCAAAAAAGACCCCGAATAAGCACAGCTATCTTGAGAAAGATGAACAAAGTGGGAGGAACCACAACACCAGATATCAAGTTATCTACAAAGCCACTGTAATCAAAACAGCCTGTTATTGGTACAAGAACAGGCATATAGATCAATGGAATAGAACAGAGACCCCAGAAATTGACTCAAGCCATTATGTGCAATGAATATGTAACAAAAGAGGCAAATGCATACAATAGAGTCAAGACAATATCTTCAATAAATGGTGTTGGGAAAATTGTACAGATACATGCAAAAAAAATGAAACTAAACCACCAACTTACACCATACACAAGAATAAAATCAAAATGGATAAAAGACTTAAATGTAAGACATGAAACCATAAAAATCCTAGAAGAAACCATAGGCAGCAAAATCTCAGACATCTCTTGTAGCAATATATTTGCAGATACATCTTCTAGGGCAAAGGAAATTAAGGAGAAAATAAACAAATGGGACTACATCAAAATAAAAAGCTTTTACACAGCAAAAGAAACCATCAACAAAATGAAAAGGGATCCCACTGTATTGGAGATGATACATCTGTTAAAGGGTTAATATCCAAAGTATATAAGAAACTCATACAACTTAACAAAAGGAAGACAAACAATCCAATTTTAAAAATGGGCAAAGGACTTAAATAGATACTTCTCTAAAGAGGACATACAGATGGCCAAGAGACGTGTGAAAAAAATGCTCAAGGTCACTGATCATCATAGAGGTGCAAATCAAAACAACAATGAGGTACCATCTCACACCTGTCAGAATGCCTACCATCAGCATATCAACCAATGACAAGTGCTGGCAAGGATGTGGAGAAAAGGGAATACTAGCACACTGCTGGTGGGAATGCAGACTGGTGCAACCATTATTGAAAACAGTATGGAGTTTCCTCAAAAAATTAAATATGGATCTGCCATTTGACCCAGTGACCCCACTTCTAGGAATATATCTTAAACACCAACTGGAAAGTAGGTATGCACCCCTATGTTCATAGCAGCACAATTTACAATAGCTAAGATCTGGAAACAACCCAAGTGCCCATCAGTAGATGAGTGGATAAAAAAGATGTGGTACATTTATACCATGGAATGCTATGCAGCAGTAAAAAAAGAAGGTTCTCTTACCCTTTGAGGCAGCATGGAGGGACCTGGAGAGTATCATGCTAAGTGAAATAAGTCAGTCAGAGAAAGACAAGTATCACATAATCTCACTCATATGTGGAATCTAAGTAACAAAATAAACTGATGAACGGAGTGGATCCAGAGACATGGAAGCATAAAACAGAGTCTGGAATCTCAGAGGGAAGACCAGGGAGGGTGTGTGAGTGGAAGGTGATCAACCAAAGAACTTGTGTGCAAATATGCATAACCCATGGGCACAGACAATAGGGTGCTGCAGGCCTGGGGCGAGGAGGGGGCGCTGAAGGGGGGCTGGAGGGCGTCAATGGGGGGGAAAAAGGGACATATGTAACACTTTCAACAATAAAGATTTAAATTTTAAAAAGTGGTAACTATCTAAGTAAATGTAACACGTGATGCTTCTCCTCCTGAGTTTTTGTTTTGTTTTCTTTTGTTTTTTGGTTAGTCCTCACCAGATACTTTTTCCATTGATTTTTAGAGAGAGTGGAAGGGAGAGAGAAAAACATTGATGTGAAAGAGACATATTGATTGGTTACCTCCTGCACATGCCCGACTGGAGCTGAAGTTTGGACCTGCAACCCAGCTATGTGCCCTTGTCTGGGAATGGAACCCCAACCCTTCAGTGCACAGGCTGACACTCTAACCACTGAGCATACTTGCCAGGGCTCCTCCTGAATTAAAAAAAAAAAATGTTTGAGGTTGAGAAATAACAACGACAATTTTTGATGTGTGTCCAGTGCATTTAGATAGCCTATATAATAAAAAGCTAATGTGCAAATAGACTGAACGGTGGAACAACCAGAACAACCGAACAATCGGTCGCTATGATATGCGCTGACCACCAGGGGGCGTGTGAGGAACATGGTGGGCATTGGCCACAGCGGGATGGTGGAGCAGATGAGTGAGGGCACCAGACCAAGGTGGGGCTCTGGTCGCTGTCATCAGGGCGAGCTTCTGGTGGTTACTGAAAATTCTTTGCTCCTACGTGCCTCAGTCCCGCCCGGTGCTTGCACCTGCTGCTGGTGCCAGTCCTACCCACACCCACTGCTGGCACTGGAGCCGCCGCTCACACCCACTGCCAGTGCTGGTCCTGATCACTTGGCACCATCAGTGGGCCCATCGCTCTGTGCTGTCAGTGGGTGTGAGTGGGGCCAATGCTATCAGCGCGTGGGAGCAGCAGCAGTGGGAGCAGGGCTGCCAGCAGACAGGGGGCCGGGGGCCGCAGCAGGAGGGGCTGGGTGGGGGCGCGGAGGATGGGCCGAGACCCACCCCTGTGCCCACCGCAGCCTCGCAGCCCACAGTTCCTTTCAAGGTGCACGAATTTGTGCACTGGGCCCCTAGTCTATATATATATATATATATATATATATATATATATATATATATATATATGGAAAGAGAGAGACTAGGGGCTCATATATATATATGGCTAATATGCTAAATGTCTGTCTAACCGGTAGCTATGATGCACACTGACCACCAGGGGGATGACGCTCAACACAGGAGCTGCCAAGCTGCAGTGACTTGGCAGCGGCGATTCTCGGGTGACGCACCCCGAAACTAGAGAGGAGAGAGTCCAATTTCTCACAGGGCAGTGCAATTCCACCTTCAGCTGTGGGTTATGTTGTTGCTGGGGCACTGTCGGCCCCGAATCTGGTTCACTGCACACTTGCATTTGCGTTTCACACCCTGTATGACAGCAACTTTGCAGAGTGCCCTGTCACACTCTGGGACCCCTCGGGAGATGTCTGAGAACTGGTTTTGGCCCGATCCCCACAGGCCAGGCCAAGGGATCCCACCTGCTGGAGGGACCCCGCTCACTCTGCAGACACCCTCTAGCCACAGCGTCACCCCAGGTGCGGGCGGCCGGGGAGAGACCATGGAAGGTTGGCTCCAGGGCATGTCCGGCCCATCTGGCCCAGTCCCACCCCTCCGGCCACCTTCTAATTAATTTCCTTTCAATGTGCACGAATCCATGCACCGGGTCACTAGTAATATATAAAACAACTGACAAAGGGGCAGGGGTAAGGAAACCCAGACAATCTTCTGAAGTCTGAGCACGTCACCTGTTTAGCAATGACTCACCAAAGTATTCTACTGCATTCTACTGCAGGCACGCTGTGCCCTGTCCCAAGCCCCATGCTGGGAAACGGGGAAACTGAGGAACCACAGGCTGGTCTGTGAAGGCTCAGAGCTCCATCCCTGATGCTTGCCCAGATCCTCCCTGAGGGAATAAAGCCAGGTGCTTCCTGACTGGGAGCCCTGGGTTTTGGAGGGGAACAGCTTTTGCCTCTCCCTTCTCCTGAGCACCTTCCCCTGAAAGCAAGCTCGCAGAGCCCTGGCGGCCACAGGTAGGGCGGGAAGCAGCCGTTTTGTTTATGTAGCCCACTGTGTTTTCGTTTTGTAGATTCTTGGTCAGAGAGCCTTTCCATCTCCTACACCACATTTCAGATTGATTGATGAGCAGAACATATATAGATACAGCACACACACACACGTGTGTACACACATATACACATGTGTGTGCACACATGTACACACATGCACATGCATGTGTAGATGTGTGCACATGTACATACAAGCATGCACATACAGAGAGAAACACACACACACACACTCGTGGCTTGCTGGCACTCATTAGCTTCTCTCAGAGGCTAATATCGCTGGCGTGGCCATCTGGTCCCCGGGGCCCTGGGACCAGAGTGCTGCACTCACAGCCAGAGCCTCTGTCTCTCTCCCGGGGAATTTTCTCGCTGAGCCAGCACCAGCAATAAATGATCTGATTTGCAAGCTGTCCCTTTGCTCTTGGGACCATAAGATGCAAAGGGCTGAGCTGTCCCTGGCCGCCCAGCAAGCAGCTGCCCAAGGCTGTAATTCCACCCTCTCTCCCATTAAAAGGCAATTGAAAGTGAACCAGGGAGAATGAGGGCCCTTGAACGCCCTGGTGAAGGGCAGCTGGCGGGCCAAAGGGCCTGTGCTAAGGGAATGGGAGAAAAGAAACCATTTTCAGAATAACAAACTTGCAATAACAACGGTAACAACAGCTGCAGCCACAATAACACAGCTGTTTAGGGACATTTGTGGGTCGTGGGCTCTGTTCTGAGGGCCACAGGTTCATGACCCCGTTGGTCCTATGAGACCTATTTGCAGTGGGAGAATCCGGGTGAGGTCTAGTGAGTCCCGTCGATAAGGCAGGAGCCAGGAGATGAGTTTGGCTCTCCCCGACTCTAAAGCTTATGCTCAAAACTGCTGTGTTCCTACCTGCGGAGCCTGCCGGGGTCAGAGAGTCACCTGCACTCCCTTCTTAAGACGCGAAAGGAGCCCATTTCCTGCTCGGCATCAGCCCGCATTGCTCCCCTGTCAGCAGGGGACCAGGGTCCCGCCGCCACCGCCAAGGCCCCTGTCCTCTCCACCACTCCTGCCGCCAGGACTCCGGGGCCACCCCTCAGGTTCCACAGATGCCGTCCAAGGAACTCACGCCCAGAGCAAGCTCACAGCAGGTGGGGATGCACGTGGGAAGGGGGACTCCAGGCAGGGGGCAGCTGCAGGACAAGGGGGGGCAGGGACTGGTGGGCCGCACGGACACCCACTATTCAGACCAGGAAATGTTGGCGGAATTTGCCAATACTTACAGACTCAGCTACACCTCATGCTGCAACCATGAAGCAGAGAATTTTTTTTTAATTGATTTTTTACAGAGAGGAAGGGAGAGGGATAGAAAGCCAGAAACATCGATGAGAGAGAAACATCGACCAGCTGCCTCCTGCACACCCTCTACCGGGGATGTGCTCGCAACCAAGGTACATGCCCTTGACCGGAATCAAACCTGGGACCTTTCAGTCCGCAGGCCGACGCTCTATGCACTGAGCCAAACCGGTTTCGGCCAGAGAATTTTTTTAAATCAGCAAAAATGTCTGGGAATAGCGCAGGGAGTGAGAACAGGTTCCAGTCCACAAACGGCTGCCCCGACCTTTCCCTCTGCTCCGAGGAAATCACCTGGCGAGACTCTGGGCTCTCACCTGTGAATCGAGGATAGGTACCCACCCAGCTCGGTGGATGTTGTGAGGAGTCGATAAAAAGTGGACATAAAATGCCCTGGCCAGGTGGCTCAGTGGGTTGAGTGATGTCCCATACACCACTTTGGCCCTGGTCAAAACGCTGCAGGTTTGATCCCTGGTCAGAGTGCATAGGGGAGGCAACTGATTGATGTTTCTTTCTCATCTCTCTCTCTCTCAAAAAAAAAAAAAAAATCAATAAAAACATAGCCTCGGGTGAGGATCTTTAAAAAGTGCACATAGAGTGTCCAACACAGGAAATGGGACGCTTGCGCGGCACCGTGAACGCTAGTGGCCCTTTGGCACCTTTCCCCTTTCCTCCCGTCGCAGGCTGGTGAGACACAGCTAGGTGTCCGGTCCCTAAGGAGGGCGGCCCTAGCGAACTACTTCGCTGTAAGCTGCGCACAGCCGGAGGCCACAGGCCGCAGCTGTCTCGCTGAGGGGGCTGAGAAGGGCGGTGTGGCCTGCAGAGCCCGTGACACCTGCAGCCTTCCCCACAGCCCTCCCTCGCAGGTGCCCGGGTTGGAAGGAAAGCCACCCACCCTCGTGCAAGGGAGAGAGCTGAGGCCCAGGGCGCGGCCTGCTCAAGTTCCACGAACAAATGAATGGGAGAGGTGGGCACAGGACTGACGTTACTGATGCCAGCTGAGGTCCGCCCCCCTCATCCCGCTGCCCGGGTGACCCCATCTGTGTAAGGGAGACATATCTGTTAAGACGCTTTCTGTTGCAAGTGATAAAACCCAACCTAGACTGGCTTGAGTTTGAAAGGGGAAGCCCCTGGTGTGCATTCAGCGAAGTCCAGGAGACCTGTCATCAGGACCAGCCGGGCTCGGTGACGAACCGGGACACGCTCGGAGGCAGCCCCTGGCCCCCCGTCAGGACACCGAGGAGAGGAGGAGAGGCAGCTCCCCGTGATTCAACAAAAGACAGAATTCGATCTCATTGCTTCTGAGCGGCTTCCTAAGTCATGTGTCCTTCCCTGGGCCAATCACCGTCGCTGAGGGGGGGGTGGCTCTTGACTGACAGGCTGGGTCATGGCTCAGCCTGTGGATGGTCAGGGTCAGTTCCGGGAAATGCAACAGCCAGGTCTTCCTTGCACCTGGCTTCTGGGCAGGCCCTGCCGAGGGGCAGCGGCCTCCGCTGTTTCTCTGAGTCGCTCCTCATTCTCTTGGCTCCGCTGCTCTTTCATCCTGGGGAATAGCCCTGGGACTAAGGAAACCGCAGGGGGTGGCATTGCCCGGACACCCCCACCGAGGCCGCCTGCTGAGAGAGCGAGCAGAGGGTACGGCCCCCTCCTTCCTCCCTTCCATTCGCGGGCGCCTTTGGCCGAGGCCACATGGCTGGGAAATGGAGCCCCTAGGGATGCCGGTGAGAGCAGGGAAGTGGATCTGAGAGCAAGCGGGCAGGTGGGCAGCCCGACAGAATGGGGCGTGGGGGCATGAGTCCCCAAAATAAACTGGGGCCCAGTCTAGAGCCAGGAAGCCTGGGCATGGCCTCCTGGTCACACAGAGGCCGGAGGCGGGGAGGTCCCGGAGCAGGTCCACTGGTGCCCAGACAGTCAGGGCTCAGCGAGCTCCCGACCTCCGGCGGCACCAGGGGCGGGAGACTCCTCTCCAAAGCCACTTCCGGGGACACACCCTGAGGTGCCACTTGGGAGCCAAGCGGCCTGAACTCCACCCAAAGGCACAGCTGGCCTGGGCGTCCTCCTGTGGCTTGTCCCATCAGGTTCTGCGCCTCCCCCTTGCCTCGTTGCGGGAGATGATTGAAAGAATGACCGAAAGGGTTTCGGTTTGTAATCTGTCTTGCTGAAGAAAGGGCACGGTGCCCCATGAACGTCACTCTGCTGCCAGCGTGGCGACGCCCGCCCGCCTCGGAGTCTGACCCAACGCCCCAGGGCCTCTCAGAGCCAGGCATGTGGCGCCCACCTCCCGCGCAGCAGAGCGAGCCTGGCCCTGCGGCTCGGCCTCCCCTGGCTCCTCTGAGCTCCGGCTCACCCCGCACGCACGTCAGAAAAGCGGCCACATCCAGCGGCGGGGCTCTCTGCAGTGAGTGCCCGTGCCCGGCCTCCCCTCATCCCTGCAGCCAGGGCACGGGGCCGAGTTGCCATCATGAAAGTCCCCGAGCGAGGGTCCTCGCAGTCCAGAGCACAGGCCTGGCACCTGAAGGCCCAGGCCCCAGCACCCTCTGCCACCTCCCAGTAAGGGGCAAGCTAGGAGACAGCCGGGCCTCCGGTTCCTCTGTAAGCTGGTGGGGACTTCCTGCCGCGCTGGGGTCCACACGAGATGCTGGCTACAAGCTCGTAGCTCGGTGCCTCAACAGAGAGCCATCCATCCGAACAGACTTGTCCGGGGAGGTCCCGAGAGCCACCTGTGCCCGCAGTTAGGCAACCTCATCTCCAAAGTGCACGATGGCAGACATGAGCACCCGCTGGCTGCGTGCCCCGCTCCGCACACCGGGTGCAAAAGTGGCCTCGGGACAGAGAAGTGCCAGCCCAGCCTCGAGGCCGGTCCCAGCCGATCCGTCTCAGGACTCACAGCAGGCCTTTCTTGTTTTATTTGGTTACAGGCATTGTGAGCGCGCAGTACCGCTACCCCAGGTCACCCGGCACCCAGGCACATACATGAGCTGCATGTTCTAATGAAAGGTTCCTCGGGCCACCTCTGCTCGGCCCAGTGCTATTCATTATCGAGTTAGAGTCTCCTGTGAAGCCACCCCCGGGAGAGCTGGCTGACTCTCCCTCCCTGTGCACCCCAGCCACCCCTCCTGCACGCCAGCTCTCGCTGGACAGGCTGGGCCGTGTGGCCCTGAGGATGGATCCCCTTTAACTTTATTTTATTTTTGGCTTTTCTTTTTTATTGTCTAAAGTTTTACATATGTCTCCTTTTTCCCCAATTGACACCCACGCACCCCATCCCCCGAGCCATTCCCACCCTGGGCAAGTAGATCCCCTTTTAAAAGGCACCCACTCTGGGGGTGACCCATGGACTGCAGGGGGGAGGCCAGCATAACTGAATAAGCATGCTGACCACGGTCACTAACAGGGTGACCCCGCCAAGGACCAGCTCTCCCTGTGCCCCTGCCCCCTCGTCACCATGGAGCCCCTCAAAGGTGAATGGCAAAGTGCCCTCTGCTGGGGAGCCGGAGCGAGGGTGGTGCCGGGCACTGGCTTCACCTGAGAAGAAGGGTCCCTGAGGGGACATTACCTGTCCCATCCTGGCCACATGGAACCCTGAGGGAGAAATGGGAATGTAGTTGGATCGGGAGACTTGGAACTGGAAGGAGGACAGCACCTGGGTGAACAGGGCGTGGCCATCACCATGCCAGCACCTGCTGTGTCCCAAGCCCTACAGAGGCACCGGGTTCCAGAGATGGGCCAACGTCAGGGATCCCCTGACCGCGCCCAGGTGTCCCCAGTCTGCCCTCACATGCAGAATAGCTGACTGTGTTCCCCAGGCCTCGTGGCTGAGCCCAAAGAGCCTGAGAGACTTTCCTCCCCTCTTATCCTGACAGTCCATTTGGGTGCCCGCAGCCTTGGCGCTGGGCTTCTACCCTCGGCCGCCCCGGGAAGAGGGCGACTATTAAAATCACGAGTGCTCTCCTCCAGCTCCATCGCCCCAACTTCATTTCACGGTGGTTGCGACATCAATAAGGTCAGGCAGGACGGGCAGGTTGCGTGATGGGCAGACCCTCCCAGCTCAGCGTCGGAATAGGCCTCCCTCCGACAGGAAGGGCCTGGACTGTGGGACGCAGAGTCCTCCGCCGCGGTGCCGTGTGAGTTCACTCCAGGAAAGCAGGCTTCTCATCTCAGCGTGACCCCTGGTAGCGGGGGACACAGATAGATCATGTAGTACCCCCTCACTTTTCTCTGCTCTAAAGTGAGGTATCAGGAAAGTCTCAAAGAGTCTAGCTGCCAGATGTCCTAGCGTATTATTATTGAAAGAATAAACTTAATAAGACGATAGTTAAATAACTTATTTCTTCCATGTATCTGTTTTTTTAAATATATTTTTATTGATTTCAACAAAGAAGGGAAAGAGAGAGAGAAACATCAATGATGAGAGAGAATAATTGATCAGCTGCCTCCTGCACGCCCCACACTGGGGATCGAGCTTGCAACCTGGGCATGTGCCCTGACCGGAAATCAGACTGTGACCTCCAGGTTCATAGGTCAGTCAATGCTCAATCACTGAGCCATGCTGGCCAGGCCCATGTATCTATTATCATGTCATCATCAACTGTTTATTTGAAAAATAACTAATCCTTAGAAAAATAGAGCAACACAGAATTGCTGGGCTCTGGTATATCTCAACATGGACTCTAGATAAAATATTAAAAATTTAAAAATCAATGACACAGGTAGGAACATTAGGTTTAAATGACTAATAACTTAAAACAACTTGTTGCCTTTGGGTAAATTTTACTTATTAAATGGAATTATTTGCAATCTGTTGCAGATAGATAGCCATTGACATCAGTTTAAGATCTGGAACCTGAAATAACACAAAGGAGAAGAAAGCCTAAATGAGCAGACCTCCAAACTCTGGTCCCCCGCGGGCTCTGCTACACTGGGTGCTCCCCACCTCCCGGCTGTTCTCCTAACTAATTCCTGCTCACCCTTCTGAGCAGGCCCTGCATGCGGACCTAGCAGTGTCTGCGACAGGTGAATATCTAGGTGCATTCCTTAAACAAAAACATCAATGACATGAATGACGCAATAACAAAATGTAACATCTAGCGAGTGGCCAGAGCTGCTTCATATTCACGACGGGGGACTCCGAACCCTATTGTAATGGCTACCATCAAGGAGGGACTCTGAGAATGCTCAACCCCAATCAATCATATCTCGTCACCAGCCCTTCTTCATTCTACCCATGCTCTTTGCAACCCTCAGCCCCTGCTTCCACCAGGCACCCAGAGGACAGTGGCCCACACCTCTGTCTGCCCGACCGGCCCAGCCCTGCTCTGGAGCCACGGCTGCCGCTGCCTCTCTGTCACAGCTCACCATGGCAGGTCAGCAGGTGGGGCCGGTGTCTGCGGGCAGGAGCTGTGGGCACCACTGCCTCCACCTGGTGAAGTTTCAGACCAGGAGCATCCCCCAAGGACTTCATTTCAATTTATTTTAACAGCCTCAAACGTGTTCTCTAGTTTCGCAAAGACTTTCATTTGATTAGGGAAGAGGAACAAGAAAGATGGCTTCTCCCAGGACCTCAGTACCCGTACAGGTTAATGAGCTTGACCCCTGGGGTCAGACAAGCATGTGTTCAATTCCCTGCTCCTTCCCGTGCGCCTCGAGGGACCGTGGGCAGCTGCGGCCCCCACGCTTCTGGTCCCTCTGCCGTGGGATGGAGATGAGGCAGGGGAGCTTGTGAGGGGCTGAGACTCCTGGCCACGGGGGCCCATCAGTGGAAGCCAGCACCCATGATACCCTCCTGGGTGGGGCTACGAAAGCAAATCGCATTTTCTTGTGAGCAATAACCCACCTTTCACCCCTCCCGCTCCTGGCACCCAGCTCAAAACTTAGACCCAGCAGCCATTCACACGCCTGTGTCTCCCCCACGCCCCCCCCCTCCTCCCCAATTCCCATGTGCTACAGTCTCTCAAAGGGTCAAGAAAGTCTTTTCTTTTTCCCAATCAAAAGGGGGGGATTCTGTTATCTTAAGTCTAGACGCCGCCTTGAGAGGTCACCTGCTGTCCACCCTTGACCACTTCTCACTGAGCCAGATAAATGGGCTTTCTCTCCACGTTGGCTTCATGAGGACGCGCCTGTCTCTTTCTGTGGTTTAGGCAGAGCCTAATTTTAACACATCAGAAGCGATATTTAAAGGACGAGCCGTGTACAGTCAAAGGTGCCCATTACATCTGCGTGTAACTCATGATGAGTGGGCCGCATTTACAGGCGACCATCTGGGCCGGGTCTTCACAGATCATAAGGGTCAGCCTTTCTTGTTCTCGATTTTGTAAGTCAGATGCTGACATTCTACACGTGCAGACAGGAACCTGAAGGCGTGATGAAACAGATTAGTTAAGTTGATCTGTACATGATACTTCCAGAAAAAGGTCTGGGCATTATCGCTTCCTCATCAAAAGCCCCTCCCTGAGCAGCAAGTGCCCCTTCTGCGGATGGCGACCTAAACCCTCACGTAGCTTTGATCTCATTCCATGAGTCCCTTTAAAGCTCACCCCAGTAAAGGCAGCACAGTAGCACTGGAGCTCCCAGCGAACCGGAGAGCAACATTTGCCGAGGTCCAGCACCTGCTTCAAAGGGAGCCCTTTGACCCCTGAGCCCTTTGACTCCTGAGCTGAGGGCCTTGGCACTCTCAGAAGAGGGATGGACATGACAGGTGAACTGTCCTCACAGTCAGGACCTCCTGCCCCTGAAAACTGTGCTCAGAAAGGGCTGTGCTCAGACCTGACTCTGCGGCCGGGGGGCCTGTCTGCAGCCGGACCCCCAGCAGCCGAGGGGGCATCTGTGGTGGGGTCAGCAGGGCCTTCAAAGGCCCCTTCCTTTGCCTCAGTTCTTTAGGCCTCTCCTGGGCTGACCTCTCCGAGTCTCCGATTGTGGCTGAACGGCCTGGCTCTCGTCTGCACAGTCTCAACGGGGGGCAGTTTGGACTTCCGGGGACATGTGGTTAGTCTGGGGCATTTTGGGTTGTCACGAGAGAGGGGTTGCTATTGGCATCGATGGGTAGAGGCCAGGGCTGCTGCCCGTAAACACCCTACCATGCCCAGGGTGGCCCCGCCGCAGAGAACGGCCCAGCCCAATGTCACGAGGGCTGGGGAGTCCTGACCTGGGTCCAGGAGCCCCCCTTCCCGGGCTCCCGGCAGTGATGGGCCGGTGGCTGGAACGGTGGCACCAGCTGTGAAGGGACAGAGCCGTGAGCAGAGAAGGGAGGTGGCCAGGCCTTCCTGCTCCCACCACAGGGACCTGGAGTCCCGCGGGCAGCAGCGGGGGTACGGCTCTGGGCTGGGACCGGAGACTCTCCAGCCCCCAGGCTGAGACGGCGCTCTCTCTCTCTCTCTCTCTCTCTCTCTTTCTCTCTCTCTCTCTCTGTGTGTGTGTGTGTGTGTGTGTGTGTGTGTGTGTGTGTGTGTGCATTCATCTGGAATGGAACAAAGTGGATGGATGTGAGCCCCATGGGGCAGGGGAGAGGTATGATCGAGGCAGGCACGGAGCGCTCCCGGGCATGGACGAAAGCAAGCCTCCAGCGCTGCAGCCCATACCACCCACTGGCCTTGCTCCGGCGCAGGAGGCCAGGAGGGGAAGGCTGGCGCCTCAGGCCTCAGGCAAACAAGCCTGCTTCCTGGTGGCAGCCCAGTCACCAGGGTCCACGTGGGTGTGAAGCATGGCCGGGGGCACAGGGGCTGCAAAAGCATTTGATGAGGAAAACAGAGCGATGGAAGGCTCTGTGAATCCAGCCATGCTCCCAGCCCCAGCGCCTGGCTGCCAGCAGCTCTGCATGGGGCGCCTGGGAGGGAGGGGGCGGGGGGGGGGGGGAGCTCCTGCAAGGGTGAGGCCATGCCTGAGGGGCAGCTAAACTCTGAGCGTCTTACCTTCGCATTTAGGAGCCTTTTCATTCCCCTGGGTCATGGAACTGCTCTGTCCTCCGCGTTTTCCGAAGCGGAACCTCCTTACTGTGGAGGACACCAGCTCCAGGTCAGCACACCGGGCTCTCGGGTGGCGGCTGACGCCCAGCCCTGCACCCGCAGTGGCCACTGGGCCCCAGCCCTGCACCCGCAGTGGGGTGAGCCCAGCCACAGCCCGGCTGCAGCAGGACGGCACTCAGGTGACCATCTGCAGCCACGCTGGCATTAGCCACAGTTAACCTGGCCACGTAAGTAGTGTTGCCATTCCCTTTGCGGACGAGGAACTGAGGCCCAGAGAGGCTGAGGCTGGAGCAGGGTCTCGCTGCCAAGGCCACCAGTGGGGCCAGCAGTCTCGAGTCCAGCGCCACGAAAGCCTGAGCTTTGAAGACTGGGTGACTCTCACTCACTCACTCACTGAGCACACCCCTTCGAGCGCATCCCTCCCAGGCGCGTGCTGGATGCGGGAGACAAGACGCGGTCCTTGGCTGCCAGGCTACACGCGGTGCGGAGCGAGAGGGAAGGTGCAGCAGGAAGCGTCACGGAGGAGAGAAGCTGAGGCCCCGGGCTGGAGCCACCAGGAGGCTGCGGGCAAAGGGAGCCGGAGGTGGAAGCCGAGGGTTGAGCAGCCCAGAGCAGGAGGAACGTTTCAGCGGCTGCAGCAGCCCCGGGAGCGTGTGGGAAATAGAGGCTGTGAACACCCAAGGCGCCCGTGGCTGGCACACCCACCAACGTCCCGTCCTCTGCTGCGGGAACGATGAGGAGCGCAGAGAAGATGGCACTGGGCAGGGCTGGAGAGCCGGCAGGGGAGGGGGGACGGTGGCAGGGCGGCCCCATCTCCTTGTGGCTTAGAACAGAGGCCTCAGGGAGCACACCCCACATCTTCAGGGGGCGCCATTTCCACCCAAACCTGGAATTGCCACAATCCAAGGGGCGCACCCCAGGTTGTGGCTTTCTACCCAGGCAGGTGGAGCAGACAATCTGGGGGGATGGGTACAGAGCCAAAGTGCCGATGCTGATGACACCATCTAGCATTTATTGAACACCTACTGTGTGCCAAGCACTGTGTTGTCCAACTCCAAGTACAAAAAGAGTAGCCGTGGCCACTATCCGCCTCATCTCCACATCTGAGACGAGGGTAAACAGGAGAAACGAGGAGACACACAGGCGCTGTGGAAGCTGTCCTTCATCCAGAAACCAGGTGAAAACTAACCAAGGCACAAAGGATGTGGTAGAAAGGCCACAGAGGACGTGCGGTCACTGTCACCGATGCCCACGTCCCATCGCTCAGCCTGTCTGTACGGCACCTTAGGTTTAGTGAACCAAATGCTACGAAGACATTTGAAGCACCATGCCTGTGTTTCTCCGTGCCTCCCCGGTGGAAATCGGTGAGTATCCCTCCCTCCCTTTTCTATTTTTGGTGACATACGTGCATCTAAAAATCATAGAGAGCATTGTTTCCTGTGTTATTTTTATACAAATTGTATCAAAGTGTTGTTTTTTCATTTTCTTCTTCCTCTCCTGACATTTAGTTTTGAGAATTTTCCAGGCCGGTAGAGGGAGATCTAATTCGATCACTTTACATTCCACAAATTAGTCTATTGTGTGAATTGCCTTACCCAGTCTCTTCCTTAAGAACATTTAGGTCCTTTTCCAATTTGTTAACCAAAACAGCAACTGCAGGGGAAATTCTGGAACACACCTCCTTATGTGCACAAGAGAGCTCCTATCAGGTACAGATATGGGAGTGGGCTTGTGGGATTACAGGGCATAAATGTTTTCAACTTAACTAGATATTAACAAATTACTTTCCAGCGTGGCTGAAACAATTCGCACTCCCAGGAGTGGGTATGGATTGCTGCTGCCAGAGCCTTCTTTCCTCGCCGCTCTGAGGAACTGCGTACTCTTGCACGATTTAAACAAGTCCAGCCCTTCCGAGCAGACAGAGTCCCCAGGCTGCATTTATGAAGCCAGCATAACTGGGATGCCAGGGCCTGAAGCGGAATCCCACAGTAAAGGTAGCTGGAGAAGGTGTGTGCAGAAAGCTTAAAGCATTAGCAAACAGAAGCAAATAAGCCACGATAGTAAGTGACCCATTCTCTCCATCTAAGAACTGTTCTGTTTGGGAAACTTTTAAAAATGCCTTTATTATATTAACAGGACAATAAAAAGGAAACATATAATCTTTTTTGCTTATAAAATACTAGAGGCCCTCAGCCCAGCTTGCACCTTCTCCAATCTGGGACCCCTTGAGGGATGTCCGACTGCCCATTTAGGCCTGATCCCAGTAGGGTTGGGCCTAAACAGGCAGTCGGACATCCCTCTCACAATCCAGGACTGCTGGTTCCCAACTGCTCACCTGCCTGCCTTCCTGATTGCCCCTAACTGCTTCTGCCTGGCAGCCTGATTACCCCCTAACCACTCTGCTGCCAGTCTGATTAATGCCTAAATGCTCTACCCTGCAGGCCTGGTCCCCCCCAACTGCCCTTCCCTGCAGGCCTGATCGCCCACAACTGCCCTCCCTTGCAGGCCTGGTCCCTCCCAACTGCCCTCCCCTGCTGGCCATCTTGTGGTGGCCATCTTGTGTCCCCATGGGGGCAAGATCTTTGACCACATGGGGGAAGCCATCTTGTGTGTTCGAGTGATGGTCAATTTGCATATTACTCTTTTATTAGATAGGATAGAGGCCTGGTGCATGGGTGGTGGCCAGCTGGTTTGCCCTGAAGGGTGTCCTGGATCAGGGTGGGGGGTTTCCTTGGGGCATGGGGTGGCCTGGGGGAGGGCCCTGTGGCGGTTTGCAGGCCAGCCACACCACCCCCTGCCCCCCCAGTGACGCAAGCAGAGGCCCTGGTATCTGGGATTTATTTAAATTAAAACTTTGTAGCCTTGAGCGGAGGCCAGGGCGGATAGAAAGCTTGGCTTCCTCCATCACCAGTGGCAACCCGAACCTCCGGGTGACTCCAGCTCCATGGCTGCTGCCATTTTTGTTGGGATTTATTTATCTTCTATAATTGAAACTTTGTAGCCTTGAGCAAAGGCTAGGGCAGGCCAGGGCGGGCGGAAAGCTTGGCTTCCTCCATCGCTGGGGGCAACCCAAGCCTCCTGCTCTCTCCAGCTCTGTGGCTGCCTCCATATTTGTTGGGTTAATTTGCATACTCACTCCTGATTGGCTGGTGGGCATGGCTTGTGGGCGTAGTAGAGGTACGGTCAATTTGCATGTTTCTCTTTTATTAGATAGGATGTCATAAAATTTAATATCCACTTCTGATACTTGAAATGAAAATGGTGAATGCCTCCTTATAAAGATTTTTAACAATATGCATTTCAATCCAAAAATTACCATCATCATTAATTGTAGAAATCCTAGGAGAATTCCACTGAAACCCTGGCAGGTGCAGACAGAGCAGTGAGATAGGAATAGAAAAGCAGTCGCGATGCTGAGAAAGGGCAAAGCAATCAATATATAGATGATAAGGCTGTACTCCTGGAAAAAGCCAAAATAATAGAAAAGTATTAAAATAATAAAAACACAGTAGTGCAATCAGTTATAATATAGAATAATCAATATAATTTACAGTCTCATCTATAAATTATAAGTTAGAAATTCATTTGCAATAGAACCCAAGCCCTAAAACACCTTAGAAATAAATTTAACAAGACATCTACGACACACACACAAATATCCTAATGAAAACCATTAAAAATTTTTTAATATGTGGAATTTCTCATGTTTTTTATTGGATAAAAAGACTCATTATGATAAAGATATAATTTTCCTGCCGAAACTGGTTTGGCTCATTGGATAGAGCTTAGGTCTGCGGACTGAAGGGTCCCAGGTTCGATTCCGGTCAAGGGCATGTACCTTGGTTGCGGGCACATCCCCAGTAGGAGATGTGCAGGAGGCAGCTGATCGATGTTTCTCTCTCATCAATGTTTCTAGCTCTCTATCCCTCTCCCTTCCTCTCTGTAAAAAATCAATAATATATATATATATTTTTAAAAAAGATATAATTTTCCTAAATGAGTCTTTAAGTTCAATATGATCACAATGTGGTATATATTTTAACTTGAAAAAAACACACCACGAATTATGAAGTTTATCTGGAAGAATTATAAGATGTTTGATAAGATATTTATCTTACAATAACCAGAAAAATCCTTTGAAAGAGTGTTACTGAGGCAGCTGTCCTGCCAGGTAGTACAGATGTAGTGAGTGTGACAGGTGCGTGGGCAGTGTCGTCTGACAATGGAATGAAAGGAGGGCTGGGAGGAGCGGAGGCTCCAGTGCTGGCAGAGCGGCCACTTCCCAGAAGTGAGATGGTAGACCTGCAACAGCTGAATGGCCACGTAGAAAGTGTAAAACTGGACCTCAGACGTATTCCTTACCACAAAGTGAATTCTTAAAAAGAAAAAGGGTTTCCATTAAAAGAAAATAATAAAAGAAGCCCAAGAAATGGTAGGAGAAAATAGAGGACTGCTGTGAAGGTGACCTGGCCGGGGATGCGCACTCAGAGCCCTTCACGCAGGCGCAGCGGCCGACAAGCTCCGGGAATGGTCGCTGGGCTGTTGCTCACCGGAGTCTGGGTTCACGTGTTCACAGACCACCGTGTGCTGGGCTCCCCACCTCGCCCTGTGCAATGTGCGTGTGGGCTTTTAGCCAAGAAGTCTCACCAAGAAACGCCTTGCTCTCTGCAATTAGAACCCAGCCATGACCTGCACTTGGCTTTGCACCCAGAGCCAGTCGCTCTGCCCAAAACAGCCTCCTCGCACCGCACACCGCCCAGGCCCACGCCAGCCCACTGAGGGGCACGGCTCATGAGAAATGCCACATGCCAGGAGTGGATCCTCCCCGACTTCTCCCTGCAGAAAGGTTGTCATTGGTTAACGGGGCTCATTACTTTAAAACCCCTCCAGTGTGGTTCTGCACGTTTCGCTGGCGTTCTTTTTGAGATCAGAAAAAAACGTAATTTCTTTCTTGAGGAAAGTGGAATTTCATGTGCACTGACTTTCTCTGGGTAACAAGCCTCGGCCCTGTAATGAAATCCCGCCATCCACAGCCTCCTAACTAGACATGAGAGGCCCAGGACTGGCAGGGGGGTCCTGGGAAGGCAGGAGGTGAGGCCCTGGGCTGGTTCCGCCCCCCATTCCTCAGGAGCCCACGGGAGGGAGGCCTCAGGGGAACAAGGGTGCCCTGAAGCAAGCCAGAGGCCACCTGGGCCCACTTGATCGTTTATTTCCCTCGGCGACCTGTCCTCCAAGGTGCTTCATGGAGCATTAGGCAGCCAGCGCCAGTGGCGGGAGTCCTTGTGGCCCTGCTAACAGCACACCCGGCGGGAGGAGGCACAGCCACTCCGTCACCCGCGGCGCTCATGCGGAAGGAAACGGGATTGGTCCTGAGTCCTCGCCTGCTGCTCCGTGAACATTAGTTCCCAGAAGTGAGTACGCGGGGGGAGGGGGGAGGAATCTAAAGGGAGCTGCCAGGCTGGCTTCGGGGCGTGACCGCCCCCCACCGTGGACTTCCAGCTGCTCTGACCTTCTCTCCTCCATCCTCCCGCTGGTGCTCAGCCAGCATCCCGCCCACCTCCTCTGTCCCCAGACTCCTCTGCAGAAGTCGAAGCCATATGTTTGGGGCCAATGGGCCATGAACAGACGCGGTGTGTGTGGCTTCCGGCTGTTAAAAGGCAGGTGCCTCATTTTTCTCTTGACTCCTCTTTGGCAAGCCTGGCCCTCCACATAGTCCAGACGGGAGGTGACGAGGCAGCAGGACCCCCTTCAACTGGAGTGTGGACAGCACCGGTGCCCACCGTCCTCACCGAGTGGGTCCCGTGGTCAGCGTAAACCTTCCTGAGCCAGGCCATCGATTCTTTCAGGCAGCGCCATCTACACACAGCCTGTGTGTCCATGTCCAGGAGGTGTTTCCATAGCAACTGCCCTCACCCCACCCCAGCCTCTGGCTTCAGGCTTTAAATGGGTAAATGAAGGAGAGAGGAGGAAATTTGGTGCTTCGTAGACCAAGACCAGGAAGGAGGACCTAAACAGCTCCTGCTGGAGGCGTCTCCCCCAGGCCAGTAGGAAGGGTAATTCCTCACATTAGCTCAGAAGCCTGAGGAGTTGCCTCCCTGGAGCAGGCTCCCTCCCCTAGGGCAGGCTCCCTCCCCTGGGGCAGGCTCCCTCCCCTGGGGCAGGCTCCCTCCCCTGGGGCAGGCTCCCTCCCCTGGGGCAGGCTCCCTCCCCTGGGGCAGGCTCCCTCCCCTGGGGCAGGCTCCCTCCCCTGGGGCAGGCTCCCTCCCCTGGGGCAGGCTCCCTCCCCTGGAGCAGGCTCCCTCCCCTGGGGCAGGCTCCCTCCCCTGGAGCAGGCTCCCTCCCCTGGAGCAGGCTCCCTCCACCACGGAGGGCCCGGGCTGCACCACTAACCTGCTTTCTGTGCTCCCGGGTCACAGCCCCCCAACTCGGGGCCTTTTCAAATCACTCCAACTTGTCTTCTCGAAGCAGCCAGCTCGGCCGGCCTGCGATGGTGCCAGCTCCAAAAAGCCCTCAGCATTCAGGGCAGGGACTTGGGCCAGGGAACACAGAAACGGGGAATCCTCCGTGTGACTAATGGACTCCGGAAACCGCCACTCCCCCGTCACTGCCACGGCTTCCCAGCGAATTCCGGTTGACAGGAGCTGCGGCTGTGGATGGCTGTTCGCAGGCCCAACAGGCTGCACACAGATGCCTGCCCAGCACGTCCCAGGGCAGCTGCTCAGCAGTTCCCGATTCTTCCGAAAAGTCTGGCTGTCTCCTGCTTCTCCAGTCCCAGTCCCCGGGGTGGGCGCCTGATCCATGGTCAAGGCCAGGCCCCTCTCCCACTCTGCCTCCAGGCACCGTGCTAAGTGGGTTAAATAAGCCCACTTGAGTTCATTTAGCCTTACAGCTTTCCCTGGCCGGGCTGGCCCCATGGGCACCTCCAGAATAAGATTTCTGTGAGGGAAAATGACCTGTTTCCTGTCCCCGCGTGCCATGGCTTAATTAACAGTATCACTGAGTCTCTCCCTGGCGGGTGGTGGGGAGGCCCGGGGAGGCCCGGGAGGCCGAGGAGGGGGAGCCCCTCCTGCGCATGCCCACACCTCAGACGAAATGCCTGACGGAGCTTTCAGGCCGGCCAGATTCTGGCGGAAGCTGGTCCACGCCCCGAAGCACCGGCAGGGCCGAGGCTGTTCCGTTTGCTGCGGGAGAGGCTGCAGCGAAATTCCGGCCACAGCGGCTCCCAGGTGAGCCAGCGGCACTTGGGCAGGACAGACCCACCAGGCCCCCCGGCGCCCAGCTTGAATGCCAGTCTTGAGAACAGCAAGCAGTGGCCGCTCTAACTGGTCACACGCTCTGCTCACCCGGCCGCAGGCCCCCAAGAGGCAGAGCACATGCTGGTAGGCGAGGCCTCGGCCATGGGGCTGCCACCAGACAGCTGTCAGGGGGACCCTAAGAGAGGGTTCCATCAGCCACTCATCAGGCAGCTTCTTGGGGGCGTTCGTTTGTCTGGTTAATGACAAGGGGAGGCAGACTCCTGCCAGCCTGGCCTCTCCCTGCTCCCAGTCTGCGTGACGCTGACCCCTCCACCAGCTGTTATGTCACGTGGTAGGCAGACACCCCAGTATCCACATGCTGTCCATCCCTGGAAAGGCTTGGAGAGCACATTCTCAGAATGTGATGTGATGAAGAGGCGGGTTAAAGACAGGCCAAGTTAGATCCAGACGGGGATGCGGCCGGCACCTGGTGGGGGGCAGGGTGCTGAGGAGGGCTGACCCCGCAGGGAGGGGGGACAGGGAGGCCCCTGAACAGCCCGAACTGTATGGCCCTGATGGTAGGAGAGCAGCAGGTCTCTGCAGCGTGCGCCCAGCCTCGCTGCCACCCGGGGCCTGTGCTGTCTTCTTTGGGACGTGCATACATTTTTATTCTACTAGAGGCCCAGTGCATGATTTAATCATGCACCTGGTGCACCAGCGGGCTGGCTGTCCACCCGTGCACCAGGCCTTCCGAAAGCCTCCGGCGCGGCGGAGGCTTTCGAAAGGCCTTGTGCCGGAGCAGACAGCCGGCCAGCTCCCCCGTTTTGGCTTTTGATCGCGGGGGAGCTGGCCGGCTGTCCGCCGGTGCACCAGGCCTTCCGAAAGCCTCTGGCGTGGCTCCCCCGCTTTGGCTTTTGATCGCGAGCTCAGCGTCCTGCTGGCCCAATCAGCTACCCCAGCCACCCTGAGTCCCGCCCCCTGCGCCTCCTGCTGACCCAATCGTGGGCGTAGCGGAGTGATGGTAATTTACATATTACCATTTTATCATGTAGGATGAGTAAATATGGATAAAATGTTTACAAGCATTTATATATGGACATGTATATGTGTATAATTATATGTGTGTACACGTGGACATGTGTGTGCATATGTGTACATGTGTGTGCATATGTGTAGGTCTCTGTGTGCCTGTCTATATCTCTATGTGCGTACATGTGTATGTGTGTACCTACATACCTATGTGTGTGTATGTATGTGTAAATGGGTTCCCATTTCCTCCGAGGCTGCCAGGACCTTCCGTGCTTCCTGTGCCACATCAGGGCCCACAGGAGGGAGGAGGAGAAAGCCCGGAGGCCAGGCCTGGGAACAGGAGCTGCCTCACAGCCGCTCGGCGGCAGGAACAAGGCCGCTGGAAGGAAAGGAAATCCCCTCACTTAACAGCCTCGTAGGGATTTGAACTTGTGTCTGCGGGGAACTGTCAGTTTAACTGTTTCTCGGATGTGAAGAGCACGTGTCAGCTCTCAAGCACCCGGGGAGAAGCTGCGACAAGCAGGACATGGGAGGTGGAAGCCTCCGGCACTGGCCGCCCGGCCTCGGTGTCTGAGAGGCCCCAGAACCAGCGCCGGCCTCCCCAGACCTGGGCGGGCCTCCGGGCAGCCGGGCGCGCACAGGAGGCGGAGCCTGCCGGGGACATGATGTCGGTGGTGCAGCTAGGAGTGGGCTTGAAGAGGTTGCCAGCTGCAGTGGGCAACCTGATGTTGGGGGGCGGGGAGGGGATCGGGGTGTCTGTGAAGCTCATGAACCACGTCCTCAGGGACACATGTCCACGGTCAGGTTGAACCGTGTGCCATGGCTGCTTGGCCATTGGGGTAATTTACATTCTCTACCACATGGAATCCCAACTCCTGACCCTGCTCACAGTGCCCGGCCCTGGCACCCGCCCTCCCTTCCATGTATTGTGCTCGGCCACAGGGTCTCCTTCTTAGTTCTTTGGTACTGGAAGCCCACTACTCCCTCTGCATGATGCCCTCGCCCCTCCCCATGCCACGCAGGTTGCTCCTTCTGCTCATGCTGGTCCCAGGCTTCCCTGAGGTGCCCCTCGAGTCCCCATGTCACCCTCTTCCCACGCCCCTCTCTGGTTTTCTCTCCTGCACCTGGCACCGTCCTCCTCTAACTTCACTCCTTCCCAGACATTCTCCTTCTCTCCCTGGCGGCTATGGTGCATGCCATTCGTGCTGCACCTCAGTCCGGAAGAGCCCGGGAAGATGGCCGCAGCTCCCTAAGTACTCCCACCCCCCGGGACTGGAATTGTCAAGAATTCCTTACTCAGTGACAGGGACGCCTGTCACCACGTCCATCCCTGGGCCTCGAGCAGCCCTGCAGCAGAGAGAAGCGGCAGCCTCCCTGCAAGCCGCCGAGTTGTGGGAACAGGTGGGCATCAGTGCCCGCTGGGCGCCAGTGGGAGGCCCTGGCGGCCGTGCAGCCACAGCGCCAATGCTGAGTTTATTGAGTGCCCTGCCTGGAATGAAGGTTGGCTCTTAAGCTGCTCATCTCCTGATACAATCACCAACACAAAGGCACTGTCACCACACCCAGGTGTGGTCCAGGCTCCAGTTCCTGGCTTACGTCTGCCATCTGCTGGCCACTCATTAAAATGCACCGGAGAAGAGTTATTTTCCAGTCTAGCACATGCTTTTGTTTCCTTCTGAGGACTCATTGCGGCCTTTACTGATCTCTTGGCAAGAGCTGCCTGGCTGACCCAGCCCTTAAGTAGGGCGGACTCTAGACCCCAAGTGGGTTAGGGAAAGTCACCTGGCCTTACCTTATGCGTTTCCTGCATTTTATATAAATTAACTCTATTAATGCTCGATATGAAACTTGTAAGGGATAATTTTCATCACTATTTACAGATGAAGACATTAAGGCACAGAGACGTTAAGTAAGCTGTTCAAAGTTGCACAGCACAGGTGGTAGAGCCACAGTTTGAACCCAGCAGGAAGGCACCTGAGGGCACGTTCTACCAACAACTGTGCAAAATCGCCCAGGTGCCCCCTCAACTCTGCTTGGGGTGTATCACACCCCTGCCCCAAGGGGCCCCACCAAAGCACCCAAGAGAGATATTGAGAGACTGGGTCAATGCAAAGCTTTTGGCACTGTGGCAGCTTAGACTAAGTGCTTAATAAATGTCAGCTGTCATTATAACGACACTAAAGGCCCTGAGAAGCCCTGCAGGAAAGAACCTGCTAAACTTTAGCTCATTCTGCTCTAGCCAGTTTGGCTCAGTGTTTGGAGCGTCGGCCTGCAGACTGAAAGGTCCCAGGTTCGATTCTGGTCAAGGGCATGTACCTTGGTTGCAGGCACATCCCCAGTAGGAGGTGTGCAGGAGGCAGCTGATCGATGTTTCTAACTCTCCATCCCTCTCCCTTCCTCTCTGTAAAAAATCAATAAAATATATATTTTAAAATAAAAAAGATAAAATAAAAAATAAACTTAAGCTCATTCTTTCTCCAACCTGGCTGTCGCAGAACCCACTGGCCCCCTCAGTCTAAATGCTTCCTCAGAGGGATAAGAGCCTCAGGGCCGACCGAGGCAGAGTGAGGGTGCGAACCCAAGAGGCCTGGCCCCCAGCTCTCAACTCTGCTCTTGCTTCCACAACCTCTCTCTACCCAAAAAGCAGCTCTTTTTTCAAAAACATTTTTATTGATTTCAGAGAGGGATAGAAACATCAGTGATGAGAGAGAATCATTGGTTGGCTGCCTCCTGCACACCCCCAACTGGGGATGGAGCCCACAACCCAGGCATGTGCCCTGACCAGGAATTGAACCGTGACCTGCTGGTTCATAGGTCAATGCTCAACCACTGAGCCACGCTGGCTGGGCCAAAAAGCAGCTCTCCTGGCTCCCGGGACTAAATATCACATTTGAATTCTGCAGTGCTAATTTGTCAGCTCTACAGACCAGAGGCAATGAAGTCTGAGACCAGGAAGACTGTTTTAATAATTCCGTCATTATTCTCAATTTTCACCACCACCAACATGAAAATCCCATTTCCATTTTCTTTAAAGGTGCTAAATGGCTTCACGCTGTGTTGTGAACGTTTACATCAGCCCAAGTGGTTGCAAAACAGGCTTGATCTCCAGGCCCTGGGACATGGCAACATCTGGGCAACGCTCTCTCCGTGTTTCATTCCCAGCACAGGTGGTTTGCTCATTGAGAACTTCTGGGCAAGAGTTGCTGTGTGTTGCCGTTCACTGGGATTTCACAAGTCCTGGGCGTAGTGACTGGGCTGGGCCGATGCCCCGCAGGAAGTGAACAGGAAACCAGGCTTTCCTGCTGGGTCAACACCCCAGAAACTGATGGAGAAACTCAGTGACCGGCCTCCCTGACAGCGAGCAGAGTCGAGAGGGGGGAAGTGAGTCGGCACCTGAGGTGGCAGCTGTAAGGAAGGCACACGGAGAAGGCAAGGTCAAGGAGGCCAGGCCCTGGAGGCCACTGCGGGGAGCCATTCCTTTTCAGGGCATTGAAGCTCTGGGACCAAAAACGGAGCTTTTACAAGGGCCAAAATCTGGGAAAGTCACCAATGAGATAAGGAAGCCAAGTGTTTAAGTGAATGAATGAATGAATGAATGAATGAATGAATGAATGAATGAACAGTCTGACAAAGAAGGAGCAAAGGGGCTAGGCTCGCAGGGCTAGCCCTGCAGCTGCCTTCTGAAGCAATTTCCGTGTCTCAGCCAGTGTTCCCGTCACTCACCAGTTATTTTAGAAGCAGAACGTGCACAAAACAAGGGCTTGTTTGTGCTGTCGCCATGTGTGTTTGCCTTCAGGATCACAGAGTTGACTCATTAAGAAATAGAGTGAAAAGGAGGCAGCACCTCCATTTGGTGACAAAACAAAGTGAAGAGAGGGGAGGATGGCCAGGGCACCTTATTCCTGCTCACAGTCTTAAAGAAATGACTGGTTTCCCTCCGATGATTTTTTTCTCTTTTTACTCTTGTCCTTAGAGACAAGGGACATGGCTGATGTCCTCTGGAGTGTCAGTGAGCTTCCCGGCCATGTCCCCCTTCCCGCCCCCTGAGTCTGTGTGGGTGCGTCTGCAGCTAACTTGGTGTAGCCTGATGTGAATTGATTTAATCCTCAGGACACGCCTTTGAGGTTGAAATTGTTATTGTCCATCTTACCCAGACGGGGAAGCTGAGACCCAGAGAGGTGATACACGCTGTTCAAGGTCACACGGCCATCAGTGGCAGAGCCGTCAGTGGCAGGGCCTGGATTTAGATCTGACAGCCTAACTCCATAGCCTGGACCATCAGTTAGTCCTCAAATGTCAACGTGCTGACTTCTGAAGAAATTTCATCACTTTCCTGCCATACGTATTGCACCTGATATTTCCAGGGGTAAAGTGCCTTTAATTTAGTGAAACCTGTTATTGGAGAAAATACAGTAAGATCATCAAGTCCAGAAATGAGGAGAGTAAGGCCACAGTCACAGTATTGCTTGAATCAGGGGTTGGCCTTCCTGGAAGTGGGGGTGCTAGTGAGTGGAGGCTCTGAGAAGACAAGGAGCTATGGAGGATGGCAGTTTGAGGCTGCAGTGGGCCTGGGGATTAGGCATGCAGATGTGTAGGCATGAAGGCGTGCAGGTGTACATGTGTGCAGAAGTACAGGTGTGCAGGTGTACAGGTGTGCAGACATGCAGATGTGCATATGTGCAGGCGTGCAGGTGTACAGGTGTGCAGGCGTGCAGGCATGCAGGTGTGCAGGTGTACAGGTGTGCAGGCGTGCAGGCATGCAGGTGTGCAGGTGTACAGGTGTGCAGGCATGCAGGTGTACAGGTGTGCCGGCATGCAGGTGTGCAGGTGTGCAGGCATGCAGGTGTACAGGTGTACAGGTGTGCAGGCATGCAGGTGTACAGGTGTGCAGGCATGCAGGCGTGCAGGCATGCAGGTGTGCAGGCATGCAGGTGTGTAGGCATGCAGGCATGCAGGCGTGCAAGTGTGCAGGCGTACAGGTGTACAGGTGTACAGGTGTTGGGTGGGTCCAGGATCTCTGCAGACAGAGGGTTCAGTGAGCCTGTGCCTGTAGGCTATGACGTCACCACTGTTTCTCAGTCCTTTCCTTCCTGCTCAGGTGGGACAAGATGGGTAGAGAGGCTGGAGTTGGGTGTTTCCCTTCCCAGTGAGGATCTGATAACCCCCAGGTCAGGCTCGGTTCACTAGTCCGCTGAGGGCACGCCTGAAGAGCAGAGTGCTCTGGGCAGTTCAGAATACTCGCTGGGCAAACCTGCTCACGCTCCTGGGGTGAAATGCACAGCAGTGTCAGGGCGTTGGTGACTGGGTCCTCCCGGACCTCTTGTTTCTTGGGCTGGTCCCCGCTGAGCCTCCAGCCCGGCATGGGTCATGGTTGGGTTCTCTGCACAGGCGCTGGTTCCCATGGACATGCTGCTTCGTAAGTTGTGATTCTCTGCACGTGTGTGTTGGGCTCTCTAACTGGGGAGCCATGGTTTGCCCGGCGACCTCACTTCTCTGGTGGGTCTAAGAGAGAGTGGCATCTCCCAGCTTCTTGCGTGCCTGACCAGCAACCACAAGTCTCTGGCTATATTCTTTACGGTTTCCGCCCATTCATAGTGTGTGTTACTAGGTTTCCATTTACAAGAGAGTTGGGAGGTCTACTTTTAAATACATTGATTTTAAGAAGATAAATAAATTGGTTTGTTTTAATGAAGTAATTAAGAGGACCAGCATTCCACAGACATGGCAAAGATCTTGAAAGTGGTTTGAGTGACAACAGTTGGGAAGCAGAGACAATCGTTGTCATGAGGGAGAGGCATGGTGAGTGCCTGTAAATCCGCCCTGTCATTATTCTCAGTAACCCGTTAGCGGCCCAGTGCGAGCACAGGGCCCTTTGTGCTAATTGACCTCCAGCAGGCACCCTTGACCTCCAGCAGGCACCCTTGCCCTCCAGCAGGCACCCTTGCCCTCCAGCAGGCACCCTTCGGAAAAGAGACCAAGAGAGTGGCTCTGACGCAGTGGGGATAATTACTCAGACCCGTGCTGCTCTACCTGGCGACTAATCACCTGCTCTCCAGAAGCTTCCAAACGACCCCTGCTGAGGGTTGTAATCAAACCCCTCAAGTGGGGCTTCCTTCCAGCCACAAAAAGTGCCCCTTGTGGCTCAAATGATGCCCCTTGGGATTCAGACTGAGGTGAATTAGTGGCCTAATCCATCCAGCTCCCCCGAAGAGAGTATTTCAATCCTATCAACAGCCACAAACTCCCCCTGGCAGGTGAGACCACCCACTGCTCATGAGAGCCCAGGAGGCAAATGACATCCTTTGCCTGTGATTGTTGAGTGGAACCCTGGGTGCCAGAGCCTGAGGGGGGGCAGGCTGAGCTCAGGCTCGCCCCATCTCCAGGGCTCAGTGCCAGCCAGGCAAGCCCTGCAGCCCTCAGCCAACTCAGCCACAGGCAGGAGCTAGACATGAATTCAAAGCACAGCTGGGCAGGGGATCAGCAAGGCTGGTTCTCCTGACACTGGAAAACAAAATGGCTTTATCTAAGCGGCAACAAGAACGAGTGAGCCGAAAGCAGCAAGGTGAGGTGTGCTTGGTCTGGGCTGAGGGATGTTTAACCCCATCACTGCTACTCCAGCTGCGCCCAAGAGGGCTGTATGCTGGCACTCTTGAAAGGGTCTTTTCATTATGATTTTTAAATGGTCCAGAATTCAGTATCTCAGTTATAGGAGGATGCCATTGAAGCAGTGAATGGACAGAAATATAGACAAAAATAAAGACAAAACTGGGATCCAGGCTGGGAATGAGAAAAGTGTGTACTCCAGGCGAGAGAGAAGGAAACCCTGGAGTGGGTGAAGGAAGGGAGCGCACAGGGGAGAAAGGAAGGAAGAAGACAGGAAAGAAGAGGACCCTTTTGATTGGAAGTGACAAAAACAAATTAAACTGGTTAACAAGAATTAGAGGAACATCAACTCATGAAATGGAGAAAGAAAAAGATGTACAGGCTTCAGTCGAAGCTGGATGCATGCATCTCCTCATCTCTCCACTCCGTGTCTCCAGTAGGCACCCTAGGGCTGGCACCACCCACCCCATGGGCCTGTCACCCACAGCCCAGGGACCAGGAAGGAGAGAGACCCAGCATCCCTACCAACCCTCTCAAAAGACTCATTGGCTCGCTCGGGTCATGTGCTCACCCCCGGACCAATCATGGGTCATGGAACAATGGGGTACTCTGATTGGCCAAGTTGGGCCAACTGATTAACAGTCCCACCAGACACATGGAGAGGAGAGAAGGGAAGTTCCCAAAATGAACAAGTGCTTTGAAATACTTTCCCCCAATTTAATCCTTATAATCCCACCAAGTAGGTGTTTTATCTTCATTTTGACATTAACTCCATGTCAAACTTTGCTGCCCTCAGCTTTGCAGACAAGTCAGGGTCTGAGATGGGACAGTTGTGGATGGATCCATGAGGTCTCCACCCTCCACCTACCCAGGAATAGTCCTGTTCATGAGCCCACCTGGGCTGCTGGTCGGTGGTCAGACAGCACTCCTGCTTCCCTGGGGCCCCATGCCCTGCCTTAAAACTTCTATTTCTGGGACCTTCCCCCTTAACCATGTTCAGGAGCCACTGCCCAGACGACTGGGAAGTGTGAACTGCAGTGGGGAGCATTTCCATGCCAGAGAGAGAAATCCATTTCACATTGGAGTTACGTGACTTTCTTTGCCAAAACATCTGCATTCCAGGCAATGCCCTGTACTTTGCCTCTGGTGACAAATAAGCCCAACAAAATGTTTTCTTAGACAGAAAGCCGTTTTGTGGGGTAGTGAGCTCTCTTTCCACTCCCTGGGGCACCAGCAGGCATTCCCTGCAGTTCTGCATGGGCCTGTTCTGGTCCCGCCACACAGCCCTGCGGCCCAGCGCTCTGGCCTGTCACGTCAGAGCATTTCAGCGACCTCAGGCTGGTCTTTCTCTGGGAGATTGCACAAGAAGCTGCTAAACCCCTTGACTTCAGTCACAAATCCGTCATCTCCTACGTTGTCCTTCTTGAATGATATTCAAAAGTAGAAACCTGGTGCACGAAATTCATGCACAGATAGGGCCCCTAGACCTGGCTGGCGATCGGGGCCGATTGGGGCCTTCCAGCTGCTGGCCAGGGCCTCCCCTGGCTGCCTGCTGCTGGCTGGGGCCTTCCTTTGCTTCATGCCGCCCCCTGGTGGTCAGTGCATGTCATAGCAAGCGATCGAACTCCCAGTCTCCCAGTGGAACTCCCAGTGGAAAATTTGCTTATTAGGCTTTCATATCTATAGATGTGCTGAATTTTAAAGCCATGTTCCCTTTGGTGTCCAGTGTGCTGTGGGTGTGCTGGGTCGCATCAGAAACCAACAGGTGAGGCTGTTTGTTTTTTGTTTCTCCTGACATTCAAATAAGAATTGGAAATCTGTCCCTGAAGTAGAGAAAAAACTTTTATGTGTGTTACGCTTTTGACGCAGAGTGATGTGGCTGGGTGTCTGGGCGAGCTGTGGTCCTTGTCTTAACACATGGCATAACCTCGAAGTTAACCAGATCACCACCACAGGAAGAGAAAGCTGCGAGACAACGACACAGTGAGACTGAACACAGCCAGCCGACCGCCTTGAACAGGAGGAGCACAGGTGCCCAGAATTCACGCCATGTTCCCCGCTCCCCACGAAGTCCCATTCTGTGTGCACTCACTCAGGGGACTGAAGTCAGGCCCTGCTGCCACCAGGCGTGGCCCCTGGACGGAGGACCAGCCTCCTGAGGACCAGCGAGGGCTGTGCTCCCTGGTCTGTCACTTTAACACACTGGTGAAGCGTCTGCCTCGTGCCAGGTACCGTGTAAGTACAGAGGCCACAGGAAAGGATAAGAAAACTTCCCCAAAGGCCTCGCCTATAGCTGGAGGGGAGGCAGAGGCCAGGAGGAGGTACACTTGCCCAGCACCATGCAAGGGGGCATGGGAGGAGCTCTGGGGTTTAGAGGAGAAGCTGACCTAGTCCTGGATGCTGGCCGAGGCCACCCCAGCTGCACCTGCAGGTGGCGGAAGAGGGAACCCGGGAAAGCTCAGCATGACTGGGAGACACAGGCTGGAGGGGCATGCCCGGAACCTGGTCTTCCAACTGAGAACACACAACGCTGTACCCCCGTTGAGTTCTTGGGAAATGGGTGTGAGTTGCCCACCTCCTGTGAATAAGGCGCCAGCTGCCCTGGGAAGTGCTGGAATATCACCCAATCTTTAGAACCTGGATGAATATCCATCTGAAGCCAGTTGGCAATAAAATAGTCTTTACACTTATTGAGAGTTTGCCCTGATCCTGCCAAGCCCATGCTTGATTTAAAATCCTTCCATCTGGAATTATTAGTTAAGGGCAGTTTTCAAAGTGAAGATGGATGGGGTAAGCAGATTTCACTGCTGGCTTTCAGGGAAACGTGGCATACCCCAGCAAAAGTTCTTTAATCATGGTTGATTGAAGATTAGAGGCCTTGAATTATTAGCGAATGGCATCTCTGCAAAGGAATGATTTATGGGGCCAGCAGACTCTGCAAAGGAACGCAGATCCTGAATCGCTGGGAGTTTCATCCTAAGCTGAAAGGCACATCATTTCGACTCTCTGTCTTTACAGTGGAAGCTAAACCCAAAGCAGAGGCTAACATTTAGCCTTGATTTCAGATCTCTGTGCATTTGCCATGTTAAGAAGACAGAAACCGGGGCACGGAGAGTGGCCCTATTTGCAGGTTCGCCTGCACCCTGGAGAGCTCCCATGCAGCAGGCCTCGCCACCTTGGAGCAGCCTCCACGTTCCGGATCCCCAAGAGGAGGAATCAAGCTTGAAGCAGCCTTCACAAGGGGCCTCTCCTGAAACACCGGACAGGCCAACGCCACGCACTGGCCCGGGGCCCACTACCACCCTCTCAGTTCATTTGCTTGAGAGCAAATTGTATTGGTTCCAAGGGAACAGAATGTGCTGCTTTGTGACTGACATGCCCTACTTCTTCCCCTCCTGCTTCCGTGGTTCAGACTCCAATGCTCTGAAGGGCAAGGTCATGGGGAAGCGGCCTGCTGTGGACGTGGTCAGCCCGCTCCTGCCCTCCTGGGCCCATGGGAGGCACCGAGCTCACTCCTGCCCTGCTGGGCTCCCTGCCTGGGTGCTGCCTCCCTCCCGGTCACCATCATACTCACACTCAGCTCCGACAACACTCACTGGGGCTGCCCCGACCCCAGATAAGGTCATCCCCCTTTCCTGTCAGCACCTCCTTTCCCCCTCACTCACAAATCAATGTCCTCTTTTTTCTGTTTGTTTTTTGTTAATCCTCAAGTGAGGATATATTTTCCATTGATTTTTACTGAGAGTGGAAGGGAGGAAGGGAAGGAGAGAGAGAGAGAGAGAGAGAGAGATCAGTGTGAGAGAGAGATCAGTGTGAGAGAGACACATCAATTGGTTGCCTCCCTCATATGTCCCAACCAGGGGTAGGGCTTGAGCCTGCAACCTAGGTCCATGCCCTTGACCAAGAATCAAACCAGAGACCCCTCTGTGTATGGGCTGGCACTTTAACCACTGAGCAACACCGGCCAGAGTAGAGTATCACTGTCCTCTTAAAACCATAAAAGAAATGCCTAATATATATATATATGACTACATGATATTTTACATTTCACACGGAAAAGGATATCAGGGAAAGATATTTCTAACACATATGGCTGACAGAGATAACATCCTCACGTATAAAGAGCACTCACAAACAAATAGAAAATGGGCAAAGAACAAGTACAGGCTGTTCACATGGAAAGAAAAGGCTCAGAAACAGATTTTCCTGTGCTCAACTAATTTCATTTTTAATGGCCGACATGGAAGTGAAAACTACAATTACAAACCCTTAAATTTTTTTTTTTTACTTAGACTGGCAAAAATTAAAATATTGGTAATAAACACTGTTGATGGAGTGTTGGAGGACAATTGTTGGTCTAGGACAGTGGTCAGCAAACTCATTAGTCAACAGAGCCAGATATCAACAGTACAACAATTGAAATTTCTTTTGAGAGCCAAATTTTTAAAATTTAAACTTCTTCTAACGCCACTTCTTCAAAATAGACTCGCCCAGGCCGTGGTATTTTGTGGAAGAGCCACATTCAAGGGGCCAAAGAGCCGCATGTGGCTCGCGAGCCGCAGTTTGCCGACCACGGGTCTAGGAAATTCACTTTGAAAAATATCTATTTCCCCCGAAAGTATGAATGATTCCCACAAGGACAAGAATACTGCAGCAGTTCAGGCACCAGTACCAGGCCGGAGAGATGGCTGGGGTAGAAGGAAGCTGTCTGCAGCTCTCAATCTCACCATGGAGAGTCCGCCTGCCCATCTCTCTCAAGAGGCAGGACGGCGGGGCAGGTGTGGAGAGCTTCCGGAAAGCCCACCTGTCCGCAGTATTGGGGTCACAGAAAGACAGCCTGCTCCAGGGGATGGAGGGTCGCTGTCACTCACAGCGGCACGCCTGGCAGTCTGAGTAGCTGGCCAGCTTCACAGCGCCGAGCTTAGCCACGTGCACCGTGCACCGTGCACCGGGACCTGAGACAAGCCCCGTCCCCCGGAGCCCCTCGCCTGGACCCACCGCAGACTGCCGGTGCCGCTGTTCTCGGGGCGGTGGGAAAGGAAGTGAGGGGAACCTGTCACCTCTCTGGCTGTGGTTCTCGGCCTTCCTGGGTGTCAGCACCCTCAGGAGGGCTTGCTGGGGACCACCCACAGCCTCTGATTCTGTAGGTCGGGGTGGGGCCTGAGAATGTGCACTGTAGCCAGTCCCGGGGCGCTGACGCTGCGGACCACAGCACCCGCTGGGAGAGCCACTGCTCGGGTGGTGAGTCAGAGCTTCTGATCTGGGGCAAAGGGCACCAGGAGCCCTGGCAGCGGCCCCCCGGGGATCACAGGTGCAGCTCCTATTTCAGCCGCAGGACCCTGGCCAAATCCTACCCTGAAAATAACCAATCCCAGGTCACGAGCTGGCCTTTGAATGGTGGCCCAGAGAGCAGGTGCCATGAGGTCACTAGCCCAGTGCCCAGGGCTGCCTCCTGCCAGTCCAGGAGCCTCCACCCTGGCAGGTCAGCAGAGTCCCGGGTCCACTCCCCACTCCCCTGACCTGCTGTGTGCGCCTCAGCAGCTCCTCTGCCCCGAGCGTCAGGGCCCTGGTCGGAGAACAGAGGCCTCGTGTTCCTGCCGTGGGCATCGAACAGGAGGGCACGGACTCCGTGCGCAGTGCCCAGCTGGGTGCGAGCTCAGGAAGAGTAGCGCCACAGCCGTAGCGACAATAGAAAGGGCTGCTGGACCAGGTCTGCCCTTAGGCAGCTGATCAATGAAAATCTCTCATCATCGATGTTTCTCTCTCTCTCCCTCTCCCTTCCTCTCTGAAATCAATAAACATATATTTTTTTTAAAAGAAGTGATGGTTTCCTGCTCGCATCTGCCCTTCCTCAGAAGCAGGGACACGAAGCATGAGTTCTCCTGAGACGCACAGAGATTTAGGGTGGAGCTGGCCCTGACCTCACTGAGGGGCATGACTGAGGCCCCTGGGTCCGAGCCCTGCCCTCTACGCCTGTGGTCAGCGGCGTTAGGACAGGGGACAGAGGGCCTCGGCGGCTCTGCAAACCTCGTAAGCAGAGAAGGTGAAAGGAGCCTTTTGCTCGCTCCTGCGCACTGCGGCGTAGCTCAGCTCTCCGGGTCCGGGTCCAGTCCCCCATTGACCCGCTGGGTCCGGGCTGGCTGACCTTCGCAGCCTGCGGCCGGGCTGGCGCCACATGCCCGTCGGCAATCCCCAGGCGGCCCCTGCAAAGCAGCTTCCTCCATGGAAGCCCGGCCCACGCCCAAGGCATTGTTAGCCTCTCCGAGGGGGCACGCCCAGAGGTGGCGCGGCTCTGAGGCTCTGAGCAGGGACAGACGTCACGGCGGCGCCAGAGAATGTCCCTCCGCGGGTCGCACCGTGTCCTCAGCTAACGCAGAACTTCACGGCTTCCTCGTGACCGTTTCTCCAGTGCCCAGAGCTCTTCCTGACCAGCGCGGTTTCATGAATTTGAAGTTGGTAGCTGACACTCCAGGAGGCTGTATTTCAAATATATATTTTTATTGATTTCAGAGAGAAGGGAGAAGGAGCAAAGGATGAGAGAGAATGGTGAGAGAGAATCATTGATCGGCTACCTCCTGCAGCCCCACACTGGGGATCAAGCCTGAAACCAGGGCATGCGCCCTGACCAGGAATCGAACCATGACCTCCTGGTTCATAGGTCGACCCTCAACCACTGAGCTACAGGGGCCGGCAGGGGCTGCATTTCAAAGGCTCACTCCATTTGCCAGTCTTTCAACCAGGGCGACTTGGCCCCAGGGACACCCAGCAATGTGTGTGTGGAGACGTTTGTGGGTGTTACAACTGGGGGAGGGTGCCCCTGGCATGAGTGGGTGGAGGCCAGGGATGGCACCCACAGGGCACAGGAGGGTCTCCACCAGAGAGTGATTCAGCCCAGAGGGTCCTAGTGCTGAGGGGAGACCCCCATAGACCCACTCACCCACTCGGAAACCTGCTCAGAGGCCAAGAGGCTCCTGGCCTCTGTTTTAAAGACCTGCCCTCAGCTGGGCGAGGGCGGCAGTCCCAAGCAGCGGGGTAGCCTGTGCCTCTGGAGCCAGGGCCCCGCTCTCCCACGTGCCCGGCCTGCCCACCACCGACTCTGGGTAACACTGCCTTTTGCCTGGAGCACTGCTGAGCCGGTGCAGGGCTGAGAACAGAATGAGGATGACTACAGAGGAGTTGCTTTCCCTCATCGAAGTGGCCGGAGCAGAGAGAACCCGCACAGTGGCCCTGAGTGCCCCGCGCCGTGGGGAGCAGGAAGTCTCTCCGGACCCGAAAGAGGGTCCGTCCTGACAGAGCCCAGAGAGTAACTGCCTCCTCACCGCCTGCCAGAGCTTCTGACTGCCCCGGGTTTACTGTATGTTCCCTGTGGGAGGCAGGACCCTAACGATGTCCCCAAGACCAGTCACTCAGACACACTCTAACCTGCTTGGGCTCCGACATCCTGTGAACTGGACAACAAGTTCCCGGCCCCCGGAACCCGCCACAGGGTAGAGGTGTGGGAGCAGCACGCCCACTACAAACACTCCTGTTCCCATAAACTCGTCACCACGGTACGCACTTGCCCACGTGAGCAAAGCGGGGGGACCAGAGAAGTCCGAGGTGGCCCTCAGGCCCTGCCTGCGTCCTGCCCTCCCCGCCCCTGGCGGACGCGGCGCCACAGGCCGCCCGCGCTGGTCTCACTCCGTTTCCCAGGCTGGTGGTTCCAGGATGGCTCTGGGGTTGGGCAACCACAGGCTTTCTCAGACCAGGCGGTGGTTTCATTTGGAAGAACAGTGTTTTTTCCCCAAAACGTAGACTTCTGATGCGTTTGTGTGCAGTGGCCCGAGCCCACCGCTCTCCCAGGGCTGTGAGCAGCGAGCAGCAGAATGCATTTCTCCATTACGCGGTTCTTCCCTCCTCCTGGCTCGGAGCATGAGCTGCCTTTCGGAAAGCACAAAGGCTTCGTCTGCGTGATAAGGGCCACCAGTCCGCTGGCCGCGATATGTGACGCCACGCATTGAGCCCACGCCACATTGCAATGCTGCTACTTGAGGCTTGTTTCTCTTGGTCCTGTATTTTGTATCAGTTAAGATTAGATTTGGCCACAAGTGACAGAAAATCTGAAATAGCAGTGACTTCAACAGACATTTTTAATTCTTCATTTTGAGACTAGAGTTAGGAGGGCCAGGGAGGAGCCCGTGGGACTCCTTGGTGTCAGAGACCTACACCCTTTCTGTCCTGTTGATGCACCAACATCCAGAGCGGCTGCCACAGCGCCGCCATCACATCTTCACTCCAGCAGCAGACCTAGGAGACGTGGACAGACACAGCTCCACCCTTCAGGGACACTTCCTGGAAGGCACCTTCCTTTGGCCAGCACTCAGTCACTTGGCCTTACCTGCCTGCAGGGGAGGATGGGAAGTGTCACTCGAGTTCTTGATGGCTGACAGGGCTCTGTTTTTGAGGAAGGAGAAGTAGCAGATGTGGAGACGACTCGCAGTCACTGCCGCCTCACGTTCGTGTCAGGTTCCAGGATCAGAGTCCGTGCTGGGAAAATTAGGGAAGTGTCTTTGCTGTGGCCTCAGAAGTCTCTATCCTCCTTCTCCTTCTCATGGCAGATTTGTTTGGCCTCTGACACACATTTCGGAGGCGACGCTGACCAGACAAGGTCTGTGGCCCACGCGTCTCTGAGGGGACTGTGACTACACCTGCTCTGCAGGGACACGGTGAGGTTTTCCGGTGCGAGTTCCCCTTGGTGCTGTCTGTGTTCACAACTTCTGTGTTCAGCAAATCACAGGAGTAAGCAGGGCAGACACCGCTGATGAAAAGCTCCACGCAGCAAACGAGATTGTTAGAGGGAACGGAAAACCACAATTGATGAAACACTAAATCAATACTTAACTTAGGAGACTGCAGCTATCCTTGGACTGCTAAGTAATTTGGAGACTCCTGTTCTTAATACAATCACATTTTCCTTGAAAATCCTTACTCTTCGGTTATATTGCATAATAGACTCGGTGTAGTTCACGGGTAAACCCCACTGGAGGCTTAGACTTTCACCAGCGGTTTCCACGGAAACCTTTTAAGCGTGTGGATAGACGTGGGAATGAACTTGTAGGGAGACGCAGCCACATCCATGAATGTTCAGTGCAGATATCAGCTGGGGAAGGTGACGCTATGTCACACAGACTGGCATCTACAGGAACGCCTGACGCCTCATACGCCAGGTGAGCTTCAGAAACATGCCCACGGGGCCCCGCTACCCCCTGGTCACGACCATCCCTCTGAGGCCGTGAAATTAGCCAGGGGCTGAACTATGTTTACTTATTGGCTCCAAAACACACAAAGGCTTCAACAAAACAAAAATTAATCGATGCCTAATTCAGTGTCCACAAAATGTAACGTTTTGTGCTCCTTGTGAATTAGCTTGGGCATCCATGACTTTTTCCTGAGTCTTTTCTTACTTTTGAAAACAGTTGGTTGGAGAGTGTCCTAGGGCAGGAATTCACCAACCTGCACAGCGGCCAGGATTCACCCCACCAGCTGCCCGCGGCCAAAGCAAACTTCCTCCTAACCTCCCATCTGTCTGGCCGTGGGTCTGTTTGTAACACAGGGCTGTGGGTCCACTGCACCTGTTGATTCCATGTGAGGTTTCCAAAGAGCATGCCTTCAACAAGGGTCGGCACTCTTTGTTTCTGTGAAGAGCCAGAAAGGAAACAGGTCTGGCTCTGTGGGAACATAGGGTCTCTGTCGTGACTACACAGCCCTGCTGTGACAGCACAGAGCAGCCATAGGTGGCACATAAATGATACACGAGCATGGCTGGGTGCCAATAAAACTTTATTCACAAAACAGATGGGGGGGGGCAGCAGATGGTTTTCTGTCCCTTGCCTCAGATCCAGGAAGGCCTAAGACCACCTACTGATCCCTGCCAACACCTCACACTCAAAAACTGCACTTTTTTAAAAAGCACTTTTATCATGAATAACCCAGAAATGTCCTTGATTCTCCTGGGAGCCCCCAGTATTCGCACAGCTGCTCTACTGTCCCTTGGAGATGGCTCTTCTCTTGCAACCGCTCAAAGCCCCAGGTGAGGAGTGAGGAAACTGTGTACAAACACCGAGGCTTTGCAGTAAATGTTTCCACCCCTTCTTCCTAAGAAAGAGGAGGTTTTTAACCCCGAGTCCGCTAAAACGACGTTCAATAGACTTCACCCGTTCATCCCAGGGTGCCGGAGGGCACTCACAGACCATGCTCATCCATCATGTAAGGTTTGCCGATTCCCTGTAGCCTTTTAGGTCCACAATATGTGCATGCGAGTGTCCTGACAGCATTTAGCACTTTGCTGAGCCAGGCTCTCATCTATTGCTCAGGCCAGGAAACTGACTTCATAGAGCACACGTCCTACTGTTAACATTTTTTAATCTTTTTAAAAGAAACCATCCTCTCCCCCACACTTATCCTAACAGTAAGTGTACAAGTAAAAAAATCAATCAAAGCTTGTGATTTTGTTTAAAGATACGATGTAATTGGAGTAACATGAAATGTCTTCTTTAAGAAAAAGAAGAAAAAAAGATAAAACATACAAACAATAAAATGGCAATAAATACATATCTATCAACAATTGAATCTAAAAATCAAAATAAATTAACAAGAAGAACAGGAAGAGACTCCTAGATACAGAGAGCGTTTTGACAGTTGCCAGATGGGCAGGGGTGGGGATGGGTGGGAAAGGTGAAGGGATTTAGAAGTACAAATGAGAAGCTATTGTGTAGCCATGGGTGTGGAGGACAGCACAGGGAATAGAGTCAGTGATACTCTGATCCCTAGGTATGGTGTCAGATGGGCAGGAGAGCTGGGGGGATGGTCACTTAGTGAGTTACACAATGTCCAGTCACTGGGGTGTACACCTGAAACAAACATAGTATTGTATGTCCACTGTAATTGAAACATAAAAAACAATTTTTAAAAAGATACAATCTAATTGGAATTTTTTCATTAAAGGCTACTAAATTATTTTGCGTACATAATCCATGCAAGTTAAATTATGTCTGTTCATTTTTAAAGTATGCACTGCTTATAAAGTTGTAAGCATAATCATTTCTTTCATAATATTTTACTTATGTGTACTAAAAAACTGGAAAGGATTACTATTTATTTTTTTAATCACTAAAAATACTGAGCACTAATCTTCTAGAAAACATTTCCCTATTTACCTATTTTTTCACTTAAACTGAAACAGAATCATAATTACAGAAATATGTATAATGACTAAAATGTATTTTCATTTCACCCCTAATATTACCTGTTATTAACAAATTGCTGGTTAACCTATAGATTATATTTCATCTTCCCTCTGAGCTGGGCTGCTAATGGAAGCAAGAAACTACATTCAAGTTTAATTTAAAACTTTCTCTGGAAAATCTATCTGACGAATCAAATTTTTAAAAAAGCATAACCTGCTATTTTTGTTCAAGATGTGTGGCCTGAGGATATCAAAGCATCTCATCTGAACTCAGAGTTTATCCTGAGTCTACGACTAGGAGGGAAGGAAGGAAGAAAGGGAAAGAGAGGGAGAGAGAGAGAGAAGAAGAGAAGAGAAGAGAAGAGAAGAGAAGAGAAGAGAAGAGAAGAGAAGAGAAGAGAAGAGAAGAGAAGAGAAGAGAAGAGAAGAGAAGAGAAGAGAAGGAGGGAGGAGGGAGGGAGAGAGGGGAGGGAGGGTTAGTTCAATGGGCCATAACGCCTTGCACTGGCAGGAGACGTGCTGGGATGCGTTTCTTCCGTGCTGGGCCCCAGCCAGTCCAGCAGGCTGGGCAGCGGCGTGTGTTCTGAGAAGGCAAGTGAGCTCAGACTTTCTGCCCCTTCCAGATCCCCCTCCTCCATGTAGATGTGAGGCAGGGACCCCGGGTCTGCAGTCAGCTCGTGGAGCCCAAAGAGCTTCTGGAGAAAAGCCAGGGAAAGAGGAGGTCAAGGCCAGGTTCTTCCCCACAGGGCTCATTCCTGCAGCTCTATGAGGGACGCCTCAGCGCCAGGCCACGAGGATACGGTGGGCCGCCCCTCTGTCCCCAGCCGTAACAGAAGGTGCTACGGACTCAGTGGACTCAGCGGTGGCAGCCAACTGAGGGGACGTAGCACCTTACACTTTCCAGCTAAGTCCTGGGAGGAAGTATGACGGCCCTCGGCAGTGCCGCGCCCTCTTGCGGATTTATTTTGGGGGCTCATCTCTCCACCACCTGTGCCCTGACACCTGCTGTCCCCTCCCCAAATGACCACCCCTACCTGCCAGCCTCCTCAGCAAACTCCAGCTCCTACAGGGCCCACGTCACCTCTCTGTGAAGACTTTTCTGCGTTTTTCTGGTCTGAGTGACTCCATAAGTGTTTGTTGGATGGATGGACCGAGGTTAAAGGGCATCCCCTTAGACATCTTCAGACACCTCTGGGAGGGGCTGGTGCAAATCTGAGCCAGTTACCGCACCTCAGGGGCAATGGGTCAGCAAGACCCTTCTGACCATCACTAGCTAACATGGTCCCTGAGGGGTGAGCTCACCCAGGGCCTGAAGATGCTCAGAATCAAACATCTCAGAGCTGGAGGAGGCAGGCGGTGGGGGCAAGGCCTGGAAAGAGGAAGCCGAGAAGCCCCGGAGCCCACGGAGCTCTCAGCCGTGCCCTCCCCTCAATCGGCTGCTGGCTGTCCCCACCTTCCGCTGGCTGCAGGAGCCACTCCAAGGCTCTCTGTTTAACTGGAAACCCCATGGCCCTGTGGTTACCAGTGCCCACAGGTGAACATGGGAGCCTTCCCCATGCCCATGGCCTGGGTCCACTCATTTGGGGACTGAGGCCACTGTGGCACGTACCCGGAGGGGGGTGGGGCAGGAGAGGCAGCTCTGGCCGGTTGGCCAATGCGTGCATGCATCCCGGCCCATCCTTGGGTGCAGTGGGGTGGATCATTAATGACGAGGCTGGGGTACAGAGCCAGACACACGCCGCAACGGCTGTGCCTGGCAGATCCCAGCTCAGCATCCTGGGATGATGACAGTGCTGGTTTCTGCACCGAGTCAGCATTTTTAGAGTCCCCCTAAGATCAATAATTCATCATAAACTTCCAACGAAGTAGAAAGCTCCCCAGGGGAGACCCAGGCCTCTGCTCTGCTCTGAGGCCCAGCAAGTCCCGGCCCCGCCTGCTGCAGCCTCTCCTTCCCTGGGCGGCCCTGCTCCTGAGCCACCAGGCCCACCAGGCTCAGCTGCACGGGGATGCACAGGCGTGAGGAGGGGCAAGCCAGATGCCATGGGACAATGACGTTGTGCTGTGCTTATGCGGCTACCTCACACCCGGGTGCACAGAATCGCCCCTGATGCGGGGGGCTGTCCCCACCCTCCTTTACAGATGGGAAGCTGGGGACAAGGGACTGCCCGACGCTGCGGTGGGATCAGGCAGGCAGGTCTGCAGCCGGCTGACCCGAGTGCAGCCTGGCTCTGCGTCCTGGTGGCCTCACCACTTCGAGCAGCCTCTGCGAGCCTCCCCTCTGCTCGTCTGCCTCATCTGCCCAGAGCACAGCTTGTTCATTCGTTTGGTCTTCAGCCACATGTCAGGCACCAGTAATGACACGGCCTGTCCTCCCGGAGGCGACAGTCTGCTCTAGGAGAGGGCAGACGCCCCCCTCTGTGCGGCTGTGTCTGCCTCGCCAGCGACAGGACGCAGGGCCCGTCCACAGGGCCTGGGCTCTCTGGGTTCAGGGTTGACTCTGTACTTGGGGACACTGGTTTTTTCGAGCAGCCACTCAGCACTGTCCACTCTGCAGGACTCGGGAGCAGGTGCCAAGGGTGGGGTCCTTGTGATGAGGGACCAAGTCCACATCGACGTCAGGGTTGTCACTGAGGCACAGAGCCCCCTCCCCCCAGCACCGGGACAGGCCCAGGAGGAGTGACATGGGGCTCTCTACCCTGCCACCATCTCATCTCGCTCCCTCAAGCTGTACCACCTGCCACCTGTCAGTCGCCCACTCTGACAGCCATGGGAAGTGTCCTTGGATTTCACAAAATGGGGTCCCAGGACCTCAGGTCAGACACTCCGCTGAGCACCCAGACCCACAAATGCAGGGTCTGGAGAGTTGGGCCCTGGGAGCAACGCTCTTGAACAAGTTCCCCAAGTGCCCACACCCTGGAGCCCAGCCCCCTGCATTTGACCCCATTTCCACCACGTTCTATGGCTGTGACCTTGGACATGTCACCTAATTCCTCCATCCCCGGTTTCCTCCTTTATAGTAAGGAAAAGGATAGCTCCAGCCCAGGCGGGCGGATGCGAAGACTGAATGAGTTACTATCTTTCAATCCCTTAGAGGTGCGCTTGCCAACTAAGTCAGTCTTGGCAGATGGCACTTCCACTTCCACGGGGCTGAGCCCCAGCTTTCCTGCAACAACACATGGAGCCCCTGGGAGTCAGAAGTCGCATCTGCTGCTTCTGTGTGCTCCCCACCGTCCCCGAGTGGGGAGCGCACAGAGCTCACCCTCAGTGTCACGGTTCTACTCGGGCTCCTTCCGCTGGAATCACCCATGGCTTTGCCCAACTGCCCAGCTCCTCAAGAACATACAGGCCTGTGCTGAGGAGCCTTCCAGGAGAGCACTAACGTTATTACCCAACAAGCCTTAAGCCTTGTCAACCACGTGGTTCATGATTCCACAGAAAGAAACGTTTGCTCTTGTCTTGGGTTGTGTTCTGTGGAAATAGCCCCTGGAACGAGGATCTTATGAAAGTGCTTGCTTTGGACCAAATCGTGCCTCCCAAAGTCCTACGCTGAAGCCCGCCCACCCTGGATGGTATTTGGAGGTGGGGCCTTTGGGAGACAATTAAGTTTAGATGAGGTCATGAGGGTGGGGTCCTTGTGATAGGATTAGTGCCCCTTTAAGAAAAGACAGGTGTCTCTCTGCTGTGTGAGGACACAGCAAGAAAGTGACTATCTGTGGAGCAGGAAGACTCTTACAGCACCCGCCCATGCTGGCCCCCTGATCTCAGACCCCAGGCCCAGAACTGTGAGGAGCAGGCCTGTGTTTAAGCCTTGGCCTGTTGTGGCTGCAGCCCCAGCTGACAGAGACAGTGGTTTAGAAGGAAGCATCCCCAGCTGGGTCCGGATGGGGAAGCCGACACGGGGAAGCCTCTACCTGATGCAGGATCTCCGCCATCACTTCCGCTCTCACGTCCAGGGATTGTCTGAGCACCCCGGTACCCAGGTAAACCTGCAAAGCAAAGGGGAAGAGCCTTAACACCTCTGAGGAGCCCTCCTTGAACTCCATATCAATGGCCAGAAGATGGGGGACCACCATCCAGGTGGAGGGTGGTCAGAGCTCTCCTTGAGGGTGAGTAGGATCAAGGGCAGCTTGGTCACAAGTCACCTGCATGTGGCAGAAGAGAGAGGAGTAGACCCTGCAAGCACATAACTATAAATTCTTACAATCACATTGCCTTTTCTTTCTGCACAAAATACATAAAAGTTATAAAGATCATGTAGGTAGTCTTAGCAAAGATCCATGGGCAAGCTTGACAGTTGCTTTATGGGGATGGAGCATGGGAATGTGATTTGCAAGCCCTGTTTTGAGTCCACAAAAGCTTAGTAAGACTCCTTGTGTGCCATGGGCATGGCCTCAACATTTGTGAATGAGGCACATCCACCGCTAGGCCCAAGATCAGCTACATAATTTGCAGGACCTTGTACAAAATGAGAATGTGGAACCCAATGTCCCAATATTAACAAGTTCAAGATAATGACAGTAGAGCATTAAACCAAGCACGGGGTCCTTCTGAACTCAGGGCCTGTGCTACTGACCAGGTTCCATGCCCAGAACACTGGTCCCACCAGGACCAGAGGGACACACCTCTCAATGCACAACCCTTGAAGGGTGGGTTAGTAGCATCATCTCTGTGCAAAACAGAACAGTACATTTCTATCTTAGCTCAAACACAGGCTGAGAAGTGATAATGAAATTATAGAGTGCCGGAAGCCAATTCCAGCATGTCATAATTGCAAGAGTTTCATTGAAAGGTTGATGGAACTTGGGGACTCAACAAGAGCTGAGTCACATATGTTATCACCTGTTGGGAATGGCTAAAGACATTTCCCCAAACCTGAAAAGGATGCATTAAATTGATTGCTAGCTGCAGACAGCTCAGGGCATCTTAATCTACATGTTATTGCCTTCTGTTGGCCAAACAGCTGAACAGTCAAAGGCAATTCCCCATTCTGACAATGCTTCTGTAGGAAACCCTACCCTTTGAAGTGTATATCTCCACCTTGCCTTAGGACAATTTGTGTTAATAAAAAGCAAGGGGTCCTGAGACAAGGAGAACTTGGTTTCTTTAGCCAGGCTCCTCTGCCCCCCCTCACCCCCCCCCCCCGCCAAAATGCCTTTCAAAATTATGTTTCATCTCTGGACTCTTATTTAATTTACACACAGCCCCTTCTCCAGATTCCTGAACCCTTCTAGATGCCAGATCAAGCCCACCGGCGTTAATAGAGGTCTTGAATTCTTTTTTTAGAAGCTTTCCATCATAAAAACTGTGAATACCTCTTCTGGTTTTTGTAAGAAAAAGTACTCTTTTTTTCTTGTTAAAATAATAGCTAGATACACTAGTGAAGTTGGAGATCTGTGTTTGAGACCTGCATTAAGAGTATGGTACCCAAGTCAACAATAGGGGTTTGGTAATGTACTATGGTTATGTAAGAGGCTTCCCTGGTGGGGGGAGGGGAGTTAGCACAGGAACTCTCTGAACTGTGTTTATAAGTTCTTGTGAGTCTGAAAATTATTTCAGAAAAATCATTTTACAAAGAAAAGCAATAGTTCTAGAATTGGTACATAGACTACGTGAGGATATGGAGCTGGGGGACTCAGGGCTCATTTTGGCAGCAGGTGTGAAGTCACTGGGCTAGACTTGGATCAGGCCCAAAGCCATGAGCTCTTACTTTTGGAGATGATCCCTGGCGCCCTTCGGTGGACACAAGAAAATGTCTTCATTTGTGGGTGTTCTAAAAGGTGTCACATTTGATCAGGACTACCAAATAACTCAACGATCAATGATGACAATAGCTAGTTAGATAGATGAGAAGGTCTTCCCTGACTATGTGTTCATTCCACCAGTATCACAGAATCTTCTAGAAAGGCTGCTCATAAGGGAACAGTCAATCATTAGTGAGATGACCACAGCAGGGAGTGAACTTCTGTAACTCACTGGAGTCCCAGGACAAAGTGTGCTTGGTCTGATGCATGTGTTGGAGGTGGTAGCACTTCATTTATATCCTATGGGGGGGCGGGGGGATGACCGTTTACCCAAAAGACAATGCATTTCCCTCCCATTGGAAACAAAGCAGCTGTGTGTGTCCTTCATCATGCTTCCCTTGCTCACACTCCATATGCAAACAAAAATGAGCATTATGACAAGGGGGAGAGAAAGCAGGAGTAAAAAAGGAAAGGTGGAGAGATGCAAGAAAAAAAAAGGTTATAGCAAAATGGAAGTGTGTGACCTAATATGACTTGAAAGTGCAGGTTCTAACTTCTAACAATGATGATAGAGGTACCCGCAAGTTGAATGTGCACGTGGATCAGGTCTAGAAGGTGACAGACAGTGAAAATGTTTCAATTTAGGGATGTGAGGTTTTTGTTGAGATTTCTATTATTTTCATGGAGGCCCTTTAATAATGAAATAAAATTTCAAAGAAAATAAAGCAGGCAATGGACCCTAGCAATGGTGTTATCCAAGATAGCTTGTGCTTTGCAGCCGGTCATAAGGTACCAGGTTGCCCAATAAATCATAAAGACAGTGTAACTTAGGAAGGTGTGTGAATGCTGTTTATTTAACCTGTCACCACAGGTGCACATACTATTTGCAGGACACCATGAAGGGAACCCAGGGACACATCAAGAAATGGAAGCCACAGGCCTTGTCTCCTCCTCTGTAAATGAAGAAACAAGGTGTCCTCCCCAACAGGTTCTGGTAAAACTTCTGCAGACTTGAGCTTGTAGAGTGCACATTAGGGCATGGTCAGCAAACAGAGCAAGTACTGTGCTACAGGGGCAGGCTGCTGGCCTCGGGATGCTTGCGGGTGGTTAAAGAGAAAGGAGAGAGAAGACCACCAGGCCCTATGACATCTGTGCATGGATGAGGAAGGGCAGCCCTGCTCACCCCCAGCAAGCACCTGCCCCATCGTTTATGGCAGCCCTGCACTGAAGTGCTGTTCCACGGACAGGGCCATCTACCACTTAGAGAGGGGAGAGGTAGCCAGTTCGGAGACAGGGTTTAAAGTGACATGGAATCTTCTGGTGAGAATATAATTCCCTTTTCAATTCTCCATCCATTCTCCTAGCGACGTCAAGAGGAAGTCTCTGTTTGGGGCCAGCATGGATTGGATGCCTCCCTTTTCACAGAGAGAGAGACCCTTTGGCGGGCAGCATTTTCCACCTGGGATTATTGGCTGCTATTCCTATTGCATCTATTTTCCACTCCACAAAAAACACTGGATTTTCATTGACAATTGAAACATACCAGTTCCTATCTACAAGAAATGTACTTTATTTGGATGCCAGTCCATTTAAAGAAAAATATTCAGAAGTACACTAGTACAAGCAGCAGATGCACGTGGCAAAAAGTCACAAAGGTGGCCCTGGACAGGTGTGGAGTGTCCTCGCGGTGGGGCGCGACTGCATTGGGGTGGGAGGAACAGCCAGGCAGTTCCTGCCACGGAAACCATCTGCGAAGCCACCTCTCTGCTTAAACCCAAGCAGCCCAGCAGCCACGCTTACCTTAGCACCCAGCTCGGCACCTTCCTCCGCCGTGTGGATTGGCAGGGCTGGCATCTGATTCCTGACCTCTGACCCAAGCTGTGAGATACAGGGCTGAAATGAATGACGGCAAGCATAAAAGCACAAAGCAAGGAATAACGTTTCCCCCAAATATGAACTTACACCATCCCAGAAAACATCCAACAGCTGGCCTGCACATGAAGTGAAGTTATTTAGGGAAGGGGGCTTCTGTAACTGACAGTAGGGAAGTGGGTTTTCTGGTTCAGTGTTTCACGTCAAGCAATGGTAGAAACCTTCATTTCAACAGAGCCTCGTCATCAACAAGGTAGTCCTCTGAGGCTTGCGACGATGGCTCTGGTTGTGCAGCGTGCACCATCTCCTTCATTCCTCATCCAACAGCTACTCGCTGAGGGGCTCAGATGCTGATGGGGCTGCATTTCTCTCCTGAGAGCCCACCCGCTTCCCCTAGATGGGAAGCATCTATGCAATCTTACAGACCTTCCTCATCCGTGTCCAGAGGCCAATGGAGACCCTAAGCAGGCGGGAATCGGGTGGGCCTGTGTTGGTAGAAAACCTGTGGGGGGAACTCGATGGTAACAACGGCCCGCAACTTTGCTTCCACTTCCTCTTCCTTCTTCTCAGTCTCAGGGCCTGCACAGGCAAGACTCGCCAGGACCGCGCTGTGGGGTCCTAATCCTTTCTTTTTCCTTTTTCCTGATGGAATATGTGACCAACTTTTGTTTGCGGTCGACAGTGGGTAGAATCAACGGTAGGCATCTTGGATGAGGTGAGTCCTCCCAGGAGCACAGAAGGCCCAGGTGAGTGTGTACAGGTGCAGGCAGGTACATTCAGTGAGGTGATAACGGAGAAGCGTGCACTCATGGAGATGGCCTTACTTAACCAGTGGTTACAAAGACATAATTAGTAATGGCTGTCAGTAATTCTAATATTGGCAGTCACTGATGATTGCGTGTCTGCCACGCCCTAGTCTGTACTAAAAACTTCACCTGTGTCTTTTGTTATTTGGTTAAATTGTCCAATAAATTTAAGTCAGAGAGAACATTATTAATCTCACTTTATATGTGAAAGTCGGGGGTCACTTAGCTTATGTATCTAAACCACAGTTTGTGATCTAAACCCAGGTTTGTTGTGTCCCCTGTTCTCAGAGCCCTAAGGGTACCTTGGCAGAAACGGGGGATAAAGCCAACGTTAATCAGAGGATACCTGAGCTGAGAGTTAGAGACCAGGGGAAGGATATCCTGGGACTAGACAATGACAGAGAACCCTTGTCCTGCATGCACTCCTCCCTCCGACAGCTGATACTTGACCAGTGACATTAGCCACCAGACTCCCTCCCTCAGCGCAGCGATGACAAGCTTCCCTTGCACACGCTCTGCTTCTGTAGCTGCTTCCTCCTTGCCGGAGAGCACCACGGGCTGCTGGCCAATGGCACAACCATTACCCCTCCCACCTTACTGGTGTCAGCATCCAGTGCGTGGGGAGGCCAGTTCCCCCAGCTCCTCCAAGCTCAGCAGCCTCAGCTCCACCCCACCGAGCAGGACACTACGCACAGACCCTGTGGGGAGCCATTTCCGTTGTCCTGGAGGGTTGAGCTTCAGAGCAGAGTGGAACTGCCCGGGACAGGGTGGTCTATCTGTTACACAAAGCACTGCTGGTGGTCAAGACAGTTTCCTCCTTCAAATGACACAAACTGAGTAACAGCTGCTCTTATTGTTGGGGTGGGGGAACCCAGCTACGAGAAAAGTTTGGACCATGCCTCCTGCCAGGAAGGGCTCAGTGCGCCTGTGTGGAGGTACAGGCATGTACATCTGCAGCATGACCCAAGGCTGGTGCTTCTCCCTTGCTTCATGCCAGTAGAGAGAAGAAAGCGGGAAGAATCCAAGGAGTCTTGGCGGACCACCAGCTTCTCCAACCACCAGTCACTGTGCAGAGTGTCTCCCTCTCTACTCGAGCATGAAGCCAACATTAATCAGCAGATCTTTTCCCAAGAGCATGTCGTGTTGCAACCAGTCTCCTCCCAGGAGAACACAGTGGGTGAGGTCTAAGACCACAGAAGGTGGGCCGCCTGTGGCCTCTGTGAGCGAGAGGTGTTGCCTTTTGACATTTGGCTTTTAATTTTTAGGTCAGCCACCTTCGTTCTTGATGAAGACGGACAGGGGAGTTCACAGTGCTTTCAACTCATGGCCAACTTCAGCCCAGGGTGGCTGTGAGAACAACTGAGATATGGCAGGGCCGGTGTCAGGGCGACTGTGGGTGCTTCCATGGGCATCGTCTTCTTTGATCCCCCAAGAAATCCGTGGGGTGGATTCACAGTGATTCACAGTGGAGGATGTGGGGTTAAGTGATGTGCTCAATACGGCGAAACTAATAAGATGCAAAGCCGGGGTCTTGTCCCTTACAGGCCAGCAAGCTGTGCTCAGCCCCTGCCCTCGAGGAAGGGGTGGGGGGAGTGGCTCTGCCTTACTTCAGGCCACAGCCAAGAAGGCAGTGTGGCCTCATTTAATGAGTAAGCCCAGCACACTGTCCATTGAGAAAACTGCCTGGTCAAACCATTTTCTCCTAGACAAGCTTTCTCAATCTCAGCACTGCAGACCTGGGCCACATACTCCTCTGTTGCGGGGCCATGCTGGGCACTGGAGGGTGTTTAGCAGTATCCCTGGGATCCACCTGCTAGGTACCAAAAGCATCCTCTCCGCTTCTCTCCGCCGCCCCCCCTCCCCCCAGCCAAGTGTGACCATCAAAATTGTCTCCAAATGTCCCCTGGGGGGCAAAACCACCCCCCATCGAGAAACAGTGACCTAAAACAATAAATCAATTCAGTTAGGTTGGACAACATTGGGGAATGTTTCCCCTTTTGCTACTCAGACAAGAGTGAAGACGGGAGAGGCGGGCACAGCGAGTGGGAAATAGGTAGATTTATTATCGACGTCGTCACGAAACATGAAGTGCGGTTTCCTTACCTGGCCTGAGATGGCTCTGCTCTCGTCGTTGTACCTGATCAGGGTCTGCTGGCCCTCTTCGTGCAGGGCCGGGCATCTGTGCCTCTTGCCTCCATTCACACAATCGCATCGCAGCAGGAGAAGCAGAGCAGCTGTGATGAGACAAAGGGGAGTGAGACAAGCTCGACTGTATCAGAGGCTTCAACGGGCCCTGTCTGTTAACTTGTACCTCAGTCATGAATGACAGGGTGGGATGTGCCTTAATCATCTTAGTAACTGCAGAGCTTTGCACAGCCTGGGCACAGGTGCTAGGTAACTACTTGTTGACTTGATGACTAATGCCATGTGACTGGAAATATGGTGTTTCTTTGAAAACCTAGTTTCCTTATTTGCCTTCCCCAAGCCCAGGAGCCCAGACAGACATCTGTGTATTGCTGCCTCGTTTACAAACCTCGGGCCGCGCTGTGGCTCCTTTACTGTAGATTGCTGCTCACTGAATAGAAGCTGCTTTTGCCAGACAGACAGCCTGTCTGACCAGCTCGGCCACCTTTGATCTGAGTCTGGGACTCAATGAGCCTCCAGATCATTCTCAAGGCACCCCACTGTCGGCCATCACCTGCTCCCCACCCCAGAGGGCTCCATTCTCCTGGCTTACAGCCCGGGGCCTGGCCCGCTGACCTGCCGCAGCCAGGAACACCAGGCCGAGAGGAGCAAGGACTCCCACAAAGGACCCTGGTTCTGCAGCTAACGGCTCCGCCGCACACGTGGCTCCGCCAGGACAGGAACAGACGCGCACGTGGACAGTCTGCTTCTGGGAGAGCCCCTGTCTGCCTCCGATGGAAAGCGGCACTGAGTAATGGCCACGAGACAGGCTTCTCAGCATTAAAAGTTCAACCGACCGACCTGCAAGGGAGGGGGATCATGAGTGCAGGGACTCACACGTTTTTCAGCTGCTGCACAGACATTCACAAAGGCCTCCAGGCGCCGGGGCTCTATGGAGCGTTAGCCAGATGCAGGGTTAGAGGGGCAGCTGCCAACACCACCCTCACTCCAACAGCAGTTGCAAAGTCGGGGCTTCCATGCTGGTCAGCCAAGGGCAGAAGCACGCAGGGCAGAGCCCGAGACGTGGAGCCAGGACACCGGTGAGTGACCATACACATGGACCGTTGTCAACCAGGGTCTCTGCCATCCTGAGTCTCTATTGGCCTCGGTCGTATAAACCTGGTTGGCTGTCCATGTGACACAAAGCCCCACCTAAGACACACTGTTCTGTTGATTGACACAAACCCCCAGGGAAGCCCTCTCATCGGGCAGGACATTCCCAGGAGCCAAGGCCAGGCCAGACCTCTGGTGGGGAAAGACACACTGGGTCTGGGAACGCAACTGAAAAGACAAGCTGCACCCCACAGGTCCATTCATCTGTTGGCAGATGCCAGTGGCTCCTCCTGGCAAGAGCATCTCAGTTCTCCTTTGGAGAAGCCCACATTCCTGAACTCCCAGCCCATGTGAGTGAGGAGAGGCGAAGGCCAGATCCCAGCCCGCTCCCGGTGGGCTCAGTACCAGCCAGTAAGCGTGTCTCCTCCCCACTGCCACCCACAGTGATGGGCAGGCAGGTGACCCACACCATGCGGGGATGTAAGTACGCTCCCAGGTGCTGGGATGAGCCTCCAGGACTCCTGGCGGCCATCCTTCGGCCCCCAGAGGAGAAGCTTCCTGAAAGTGAAGGGACCCAGAGAGCAGCCGTGCCGAGGGAGGGCCGGGCAGCGCCAGGATGGCTGGAGTACCTGGACACAGCCCAGCGGGGACACAGGAGGCCTGCCCCTCAGTTACATTGGGAGGCCTGCCCCCCAATCCCTTTGGGCCCAATTCTGAGTCCGGTTTCTGTCACTGCAGCCCTTTACCCCCGGCCCGTGCACTCACCCCGATTTTCCCCCAGTTTCCACGTGTCTCCTGCATGTCCCTGCGTGGTGTCCAGTTCAAAAGTAAACGGGTCCGAGGAGGGCTCCCCGCCGCCGTCCTCTGCCTCAATGAGGAGGGGCTCGGGCTCTGAGGACTCGCAGACCACCAGGTACCGTGAGCGCGGGTGCAGACGCGGGGCGTTGTCATTGATGTCGGCCAGGAGGAGCGTCAGCGTCCCGGTCCCCGTCTGCGGCGGGTGGCCTTGGGGGGGGGGGGTGTCCAGAAGGGTTGCTTATCAATTAAAGAGCTGGCTGCGTGCCCACAGCCCCTGGCGAAGGAGAGCTCAGCCTCCGAGGGAAAGAGCCGCCCACGGGGCTGCCGAAGCCGTGTCCTCTCCTCGCTAAGACTGGTGGGAAGCAGATTTACTATTTTCCAGCCAGCACCTGCTGGCCAGTTTCCAAACAGGATACACAGCTGCACATCCTCGCAACTGGGGTTTGAACTCACAGGTGCCCTGAATACAATTCCTGAAGTTACTTGGAAGCTGCTTTTTATTCAGCTTCCTGTCCTGGCAGTTTAAAACTTCAGCCCCGGGGGGCCCCGGAGAGAAGTGCTGAAACACGCTCCCAAAACCAACCCTGGTTCCTGACAGCTCTGTCCTGAGCGCTGCTCTTACAGCCACGCCAGGCGCAGGGGCCTGTGCTGCATGTCACAGTGCCCGTCTGGGGGCCCGGGTCTCAGGAGCAGATGGCGGGCGCTGGGCTGCCCTCGCTTCCTCGTGGGCTTAACCTCCCCTCTGAGCGCTCTCCCCCGTCCCGCTGCGGTCCCCAGTGTGCAAGAACTCTGTAATGACTGGGTGCGTGCACAGCGCTGAAAGGTTTGCCTTTCCCATGTGGGCTGAGAGCCCCTGACCGTGTTGTTTTCCTGCAGGAGCAAGGACACACTTTCCCCCGATTTGGGTGAGCACTTACCCTCATCAACAGCGTGTACGATGATGACATATACGCCATTGTTCACGTGAGGGGACTCCCGGTCCAGCCGCTGTCTGGCGACGACCGCTCCCGAGTGCTCGTCCACCGTGACCCAGTTTGCAGGATCGTGAACCAGCTCGTACCTCAAAGAAGGAGACACGCAGTCTTTAAAGTTGCAGCTACGTTGGAAGTCAACTCCCTTACCTCTCGCGGACACCAGTCCTATCACAAGCCACGTGGGGATGCGGAGGCCCGCGACGTTGGGGCTGGGTTGACACTGCGGATTGAGTGTGGGATCCTCGGTGGGCTGAGCGTGGCTTGTCCACCTCAGGGAGAACTCTCTGCCTCTGAGCAGGACCCCGCTCCTCCCACCCCAGCCCTGCAGCCGCCATCTGCTCTCTCTCTTTACGATTTTCTGTCTCTGACATGGACTGTGGTGAGGAATCACACAGTACTTGTCTTTTTGTGACTGGCTTATGTCACTTATGTCGTTATCAATTATTCACAAAATGTGGAAGCAGCCTAAGTGTCCATCGCCACCAGGTGAGTGGGTAAGTGAAACGTCTCTCCGTGCAGTGGAGGACAGGGTGAGGCAAAGCAGGTCTACCGTTGCTCGTAAGGAAGGTGAAACAATAATTAATAAGTAATAATCATGCAAGAATAAACTCTGTTTCGTGTACTCACAACTGTAAGCCTGCTTTTGCCCACTCTGTCTTGTTCAACCTTCAAAAGAAAGGGAGGTTGATGCATCATGGGTGGACCTCGAGGGCATCAGGCGCCATCACATAAGCCAATCCCAAAAGGGCAAGCTCGGTGGGCACCTAGAGTCCTCAGATTCATGGAAGCGGAGTGGAGTGGTTGGGCCAGGGGCTGGGGAGGGGGAAGAATGGGGGTTATTTTTAACTAGAGGCCCGGTGCACGAAATTCGTGCATGGGGGGATGTGTCCCTCAGCCCAGCCTGCACCCTCTCCAATCTGGGACCCCTCGAGGGATGTCCAACTGCCCATTTGGGCTTGCCCCTAACCACTCTGCCTGCCAGCCTGATCACCCCCTACCCACTCCCCTGCCAGCCTGATTGATGCCTAACTGCTCCCCTGCCAGCCTGTTTGCCCCTAACTGCCCTCCCCTGCAGGCCTGGTCCCCCCCCAACTGCTCTGCCCTGCAAGACTGGGTCCCCCCCAACTGCCTTTCCCTGCAAGACTGGGTCCCCCCCAACTGCCTTTCCCTGCAGGCCCAGTCACCCCAACTTCCCTCCTCTGCTGGCCTGGTCACCCCTAACTGCCCTCCCCTGCAGGCTTGATTGCTCCCAACTGCCCTCCCTTGCAGGCCTGGTCCCTCCCAAATGCCCTCCCCTGCTGGCCATCTTGTGGTGGCCATTTTGTGTCCACATGGGGTCAGTCATCTTTGACCACATGGGGGAAGCCATCTTGTGTGTTGGAGTGACAGTCAATTTGCATATTACTCTTTTAATAGATAGGATAGAGGCCTGGTGCCCGGGTAGGGGCCAGCTGGTTTGCCCTGAAGGGTGTCCCGGATCAGGGTGTGGGTTCCCTTGGGGCATGGGGCAGCCTGGGTGAGGGGCCTGTGGTGGTTTGCAGGCCGGCCATGTCCCCAGGTGACCCAAGTGGAGGCCCTGATATCTGGGATGTATTTATCTTCTATAATTGAAACTTCGTAGACTTAAGCAGAGGCCAAGGCAGGCCAAGGCAGGTGGAAAGCTTGGCTTCCTCCATCGCTGGGGGCAACTCAAGCCTCCTGCTCTCTCCAGCTCCATGGCTGCAGCCATTTTTGTTGGGATTTATTTATCTTCTATAATTGAAACTTTGTAGCCTTGAGTGGAGGCCTGGGCCAGCCAGGGTGTGCGGAAACCTTGGCTTCCTCCATTGCCGGGAAAACCCAAGCCTTCTGCTCTCTCCGTGGCCGCAGCCATCTTGGTTGGGGTTAATTTGCACACTCACTCCTGATTGGCTGGTGGGTGTGGCTTGTGGATGTAGCGGAGTGATGGTTAATTTGCATATTACTCTTTTATTAGATAGGATGGGGGCAGCATTCCAGTTTTACAAGATGAGAGAAATTCTGGGATGGATGTGGTGATGGTCATACAACACTGTGAATGTGCTCAATGCCACTGAACTGCACGCTGGTAAGCAGTTGAAATGGTAAACCTTATGTCGTATACATTTTACCACAGTTTTTAAAAAAACAACACTCTGTTGTCCAGAAGCCAGAGGCTGGCCAATTCACGCCCACTGGAATTGGGAAACACAGGAGCAAGTATTCTAAGACAAGAAAAGGACTTTTCAAGAGTCTATTCCAGCCCTGGCCAGCATGGCTCAGTGGTAGAGCGTCTGCCTGCGCACTGGTTTCGAGTCCTGGCCAAGGGCACGTACCTGGGTTGCAGGTTCGTCCCAGGCCCCCGTCAGGGCAAGTGCAGGAGGCAACCAGTCAGTTGTGTCTCACATCAATGTTTTCCTCCCTCCCTCCTTCCCACTGCCCCCTGTTTCCCCCTGCCCACTCTCTAAATCAATGGAAAAACATGCTCAGGTGAGGACCAACAACAACAACAACAAAGAGTATATTCTAGGTGCAAAGGGAATGAGCAAGTGAGTCCCCTGGTGGGTCAGAGAATGCCGTGGAAGGAAGTAGGCATGGAACCTGGGCCAGGGACCTTCTGGGGGCTTCTGGAATTTTCATTACAGACAGAGTCACCCCAGCACTGCACCAGAGAAACTGGTTTTCTGACAGGACTGTTCCCAGCTGCGTGGCTGTTCTGCTTCAACAGCCACCTTTCTCCTGCCTCTTCTCACCTTATCTGGCTGCCGCTTCCCTCTGGGTCTGTAGCATTAAACCTTCCCAAGCGAGTCCCGGGCCTGGCGCCTTCGACCTCACTGACAACCAAGCTCCTGGGGTGGAAGACGGGCGGGTCATTGGCATCTGTCACCTGCACGAGCACCGTGGCGCTGGCTGCAGTCCTCCTCCTGGGCTTCCCCAGCTCGCCACCCTCGCAGGGGATGAGCAGCTCCTCGTTTTCCACGGCAATGACCAGGCTGCACGCGGGATGAGTTTCATAATCCAAAGCCTGCAGCCCGCAGAGAGGGTCTCATTAGCACCTGCTGCTCCTCGCTCAGCCAGAGGCCCCTCTGGCTCTGCACTCCACTTACTATTTACCTTGTCTTTGATAATGATCAAGACAGACAGTCCTCAGCCCACTGTCAAATCACTTATGCAGTTCCCCCCCTCCCCCATGCTGGCTGGAAAGAGCCACCATCCGTCAGGGGGTAATGAAAAATGCAACAAAAGCTGTAGCCTAATGAAACATTAATGTGACAGCCCTGGCGCGAAACCAGTCAGAGGGCCTGGAGGAAATACGCATATTAACGACCATAGTTATTCAGGGCGCACGGTGGCCAGTGACCTAAAGGACTGAGAGGCTGGGGTCAGTAGGCAGTTCAGCCGGCCTGTGGTGTCTCACCTGAGAGCCTGTCACACTGACAGCCCCAATCCCACCCAGCCTGACCCCCAGTGGGCTCACCTGCCCTGCACCAGAGGCGCTGGTCATGCTGGGGTCCAGCTGAGAGCAATTCAGACTAAAGGCCTGCGAGTCAGACTGCCCCAGGCAGAACCCTCCTCCCGCTGTGTGACTTCCCAAGAATGGCCCAACCTCTCTGGTGTCCTTGTCAGTAGAGACAATGACACGTCACTGCAGGGCCAGCTCTGTGAGGCACAGCAGGCTGAGTGGCAGCGCCTTCGATGCTCTTGGGGGCTTGTGGAAATGTTCTTATTTGTTTAGACTCGAAGGAAACGGATGAACTCAGGGTGAGAGAAAATGTTTCAGATATTTTTATCAGAAAGAAAACATTTAAGGCCTATGTAAGTCTATTAAATTTTGTTTAAAAATATTAAATGTCAAAGTACTTAAAGTCTTATAAAAAATAACTGTTATTTTTGATATTGATATTAATTTGGTGGGAGGAGCCAGGAAGGCAAAGGGCCAAGGGCCCACTTCAGAAGTCCTGGGCCAGCCGGGCCCCTCGCTGGGGCCTCGAGTGCTCCAGACACTGCGAGGTCCCGAGACTGGCTCCTGCCTCAGCATGCTCGGCCACCGGCCTGTGTGTGCTCTGTGCTGCTTTACCTTGATAACATGTAGTATCCCTTCGTTGGTCTCAGGGTCAGTCGAAATGTCAAAATGTCCCTCTTCGTTGCCATTGGATATGTTAAACTTTGCTCTCCAAGCTGACGTGAATGGCGAGTCATGGTCTTGGACCGGGAGACGCAGCACGCCCGGGCTGACTCGGCCTTCGGGAACCTGAATCTTGTACTGAGAGAGGAGTCACCATTTCCATGTCATGGCGGTGAAAAAACGCAATGGAAAAGGAGAGAGGAAAGGACATGTCAGCCCCCACACTGCAATCTGGATGTTTCTCTTGCTGGTGAATTTAACCTCAAGGGATTTGAAACTGCCTGACGCAGCAAAGAGCATGGATGACAAGCAGCTCGCCCTCCTCCCTGTGCCTGGTCCTCCTTCCCATGCAGCGGAGGGCTTTGCAAGTGCACGCTCTTCAGCCCAATGCATGCACCGCTTGTCCAAGAATTTTTAAAATGACAATACATCCCAGTTTATGCTGCCCCCAAATCCTAGCTCTCCTAAAACAGCTCCTTGGTTGCGTAAGTCCTTTCTAACGCAGACCTCTGGTGTTTGTAGGTCACTATTTAACACTTCCGGGGGCAAGACACTGCGCAGGCGAGCCCATCCCAAGGCAGGGCTGGGTTCTGCAGCCTTGCTTTTGAAAGCACAGCTTGCACCAAACCAGAGAAGAGCCTGGAAACAAGGCTCACATGTGACCAATATGACTCTTCAGTTTTTCTGTACTATTTGGTGAGGTGCTTTCATTAAAAACATGTCAGTTCTACTTCATACAATTTTTAAATGTTTTAAGTGGCGTGTTTTAAAAAGTTATTTGTAGCTTTTTTTCTGTACCAGATTCTGTTTTAGGTGCCATGAGCAAGATGAACAAAAACCCCATCCCCAGGGAATGGATGATTGGCGGGGGGATGGGGGGGTTCTTGAGGGGTGCAGGTGGGGGCTGGGGGAGAGACCAGAAGAAAATAGAGATACAGTGGGTATTTCCCTTTATAAATTCATATGGAAAAGTAAAAAATGGGGACGAAAGGAAAACAATGCTGGGCAGTTCTCACTTCCCTCCCCGCAGTGCCCGCAGTGGTGTGGCATTTCCACCGGGGCCGGGGGCAGCGTCCACACGTCCAGCCTGGGGACTGTGTAGCATGTCACATTCTACCTGAGCACCAATGATAAACCAGGTGACGGAGGCCGGGCTTGGCACACCTACTCGTCTTCCCCTCCAGCCCTGAACACGGGGAAAGCCCAGGTTTAGACTTCTCACCGGGGCAGCTCTCCCCTCCAGGGGACGTGTGACAATATCTGCAGACACTTTTGGTTTCCATGACGTGGGCGGGGGTGGGAGGGGCGCCTGCTGGCATCTAGTGGGTAGAGGGCAGGGTTTCTGCTAAACATCCTACAATACTATGGGCAGCCTATTCCCCCCAATGAAAACTTCCCACCCCCAAATGTCAATAGTGTGACCTTGAGAACCCCTGGGGTACAGTGAGTGTGGCGTCTCTGACCTCCCTGGAGGCCTCGGTGTCTGCATGTGAGGAACAGAAATCACAGGTAGTTCCGCAATTAAGAATGAAATTATGCACAAAAAAGTCCTGAGCACAGTTTCTGGCACAAAGTAGGAAAGCATGCCAGCTCGTTTGACTAAATCAAATGAGTCTCTAACCACGTGGTCACTTCTTGACTCTAGTTTCCGTTACTTTGGAGAACTACAGGATGCAGGGCGATACAGGGACTCCCTCAGGGACTGAGCCTAGGACTTGGGCCGTCATGATGGGACTGGGGCCGGGGGCAGCCGGGTCTTACGTTCTCCTGGGTGAACGTGGGCCTGTGGTTGTTGCCGTCCTGCACGCTGACATGAACCGTGGCAGTGGCCGACAGCGGCGGTTCCCCGCAGTCCCTCGCTCTGATTAGTAGTGTAAACCGAGGAGCAGTCTATATGGGGAGGAAAGGGAAGTCAAGCTCTGATGCGGGAAAGGGGACAGACGTCAATAAAGGAACATGCCATTTTAGAATTTCAGTAGCAAGCCAGCCAGAGGGTTTCCCAGCGCCACATCAATCCTGTGCCCAGGGTCAGAGACATAACCATTTTGTTGTTTTGAAATAAAATCCACATAACCTCATAATCTAAGCATCCCAAGAGTCGGATTTCTCCACTCTCACGGTCGATCTCGAAGCCACTTTCCTTCAGTAACGGTGTTTGTGAAATGAGGAAGTAAAGGACTTGAGAATTTGGAGTGTTTTCTTCATCCAAATCAACCGTTAACATCTGAAGAATAGGCTGACCTGGAAGAATTTTTAAATTGTTACTATTGGCCAAAGGCAGCCTATCGGACCCATAGGAAGGTGACACTTTGCAGACCAGCATTGGGGCATACACCAGAGTAGCTGAAATATCCTATCTAATAAAGAGGTAATATGCAAATTGACCATCACTTCAATACACAAGATGGCCGCCCCCATGTGGTCAAAGGTGGCTGCCCCCATGTGGACACAAGATGGCCGACACAAGATGGCCGGCAGGGGAGGGCAATTGAGAGGGACCAGGCCTGCAAGGAAGGGTAGTTGGGGGCGATCAGGCCTGCAGGGGAGGGCAGTTAAGGGTGACCAGGCCTGCAGGGGAGGGCAGTTGCGGGGGGAACCCAGGCCTGCAGGGCAGGGCACTTAGGGGGGAGGACCAGGCATGCAGGGGAGGGCAGTTGGGGGCAACCAGGCCTGCAGGGGAGGGCAGTTAGGGGTGACCATCCCAGCAGGGGAGGGCAGTTAGGGGCATTTGGGCCAGCAGGGGAGCAGGCATCAATCAGCTGGCCGGGGAGTGGTTAGGGGGTGATCAGGCTGGCAGGTTGAAGCAGTTAGGGGCAGTCAGGCAGGCAGGCAGGCGAGCAGTTGGGAGCCAGCAGTCCTGGATTGTGAGAGGGATGTCCGACTGCCCGGTGGGATTGGGCCTAAATGGGCAGTCGGACATACCTCGAGGGGTCCCAGATTGGAGAGGGTGCAGGCTGGGCTGAGGGACAACCCCCCCCCCCCCCGTGCATGAGTTTCGTGCACTGGGCCTCTAGTTTGTATATAAAATCAAACTGTAGGTGGAGCAGACAAAACAAAAAGGGATATTCACATCATCATCATATGACCATGATTGCAAATGCAGAAGACTTAAAGGACAGAATTGATAGATAGGCTTTTAACTGCATGGCTAACAAAAACTACAGACAAAATTAAAAAGGAAATGATAAACCAGAAGGACATATTTAAAATATTCATGGCAGATATACACATTCTTTTTAAAAAATATTTTTTATTGATTCCAGAGAGGAAGAGAGAAAAAGAAACATCAAAGATGAGAGAAAATCATTGATCAGCTGCCTCCTGTATGCCCCACACTAGGGACCGAGCCCATAACCTGGGCAAGTGCCCTGACCAAGAATCGAACCCTGATCTCCTGGTTCATAGATCGATTCTCAACCACTGAACCATGCAAGCTGGGTGACATAGACATTCTTAAAACAGAATGAGGAGGTTAAAATCTAGAAGAAAAATGAGAAACATACTAATGGAAATGGACAAAGAAAGGAACAAGCAAGGGGAAGAAGAAATGGAAACAGCCAAGAAACTTACAAAGCATGCAGCACCTAATCATCTAAGGTGAACCATCCACCCCCATAGATGCTGGTGGAGAAGTAAATTGGAACACAAACTGTGGGTGCACTTCCCACCACGTGAGAAATCACAGTGATGTGCAGGAACTCACTGCCCAGCTCTGTCTTTCTCCCTCATTTGGCTTTATTTTAGACTAGTGCCCTGGTGCACAGATTCGTGAACATTGAAAGGAAGTTAATTAGAAGAAATATGTTAACATTGCTATTCGCCCTTTCTCTATAATAGAAGTGTCAACCAAATTCACGATCGACAATGACAGATCAAAACACACGTGTACAATTGGCACCAATGAGAGTTTTATATGTATCACACATGTGTGAGTCAATTTAGCCTTTTATAGATATAGAATAAACTTGCTTAATTAGACCTGCTTTCTGATTTAGCTAAACTTTTTCCAGCCCAGTGAAGCACCTCAACTTCTCTTTCAGGTAATTGTCAGCAACACAGCAGTAAATATCAACACGAAGCAGATTATTATTATACTAGAGGCCCGGTGCATGAATTTGTGCATGGGTGGGGTCCCTTGGCCTGGCTGGCATTTGGGTCCGATCGGTGCCATCTTGACCAATCCTGATTGGGGCCAGCTGGCCGGGGGGGAGGGACCACAGGAGGTTGTCCGGCCCCAGGAGGTTGGCTGTGGGAGCACACTGAACAGCAGGGAGCAGCTCCTTCGTTGACCATCTGCCCCCTGGTGGTCAGTGTACATCATAGCTACCGGCCAGTCGTCTGGTCATAACAGTTGCCTAGGCTTTTATATATATAGATATCACCCAGGGAGAACAACGGGTAAAATATTCAACTGTAGCAGTGTTTGACTATATTCTGTGCAGTGAGAAAATCTGAAGTCATTTTTAAGGTCCACCATTTCTTACTTATTTTCAGTCTGGTCAAGTTTCTAAACTTTCTAAATCTCCATTTTCTGGCTAATGAAAAGAAAATAGGATTCCACCAAGTCTCCTATCTACCTACTCCAGGACTTTTGTGAGGATCAAATGAGTTGAGGCATGGGAAAACACTTCACAGACATTTGATTACAGTGTAAAATGTTTGAACCTGGCTATAAAGCAAGTTGTGTTCCTGGGCTCACACCCACTTTGCTGGCACTGTCTGCTCACCTGCTCCACCATCCCACCATGGTCTGGTTCTCATTGGGGCCAATCAGTGCCGGCAGTGCCTCCACTACTGCCCACTGCCAGCGCCGCATTGCCAACACCTGCCATGTTCTGCGCCACCCCTTGGTGGTCAATGCTTATCATAGCAAACAGTCAAACTCCTAGTCTCCGGGTCGAATGACCGCCCGAGGGGACAATTTGCATATTAGGCTTTTATTATATAGGATTATTATATAGGACTAGTAGCCCTGCGCACCAATCCATGTGCCAGTAGCTTGCTGCCACCCTCCAGTAGCTCTCCGCCCGCTGCCCCACCCTCCTGTAGCTCCCCCCGTCACCCCCCTCATAGCTTGCTGCCCTGCCTCCCTCCTGTAGCTCTCCACCGCCCACTTGTAGCTCGCTGCCACACCCTCCTGCTGATCCGTGATCGGTTGTTATGTTGTCAGTCGTTACGCTTCAAGGTGTAACGACCATTTGCATATTACATCTTTATTATACACTGAGTGGCCAGATTATTATGATCTCTGAACACATAATAATCTGGCCACTCAGTGTGGATAGATAGATAGATAGATAGATACATACATACATACATACATACATACATATACATATATACATGATAGATAGATAGATGATAGATAGATAGATAGATAGATAGATAGATAGATAGATAGATAGATAGACAGACACACATATTAGAGTCCCTGTGCATGAATTCATGCATGGGTGGGGTCCGGCCAGCCTGGCCAGGGGGAGGGGACATGGGTGGTTGGCCGGCCTGCCTGCTGGTCAAACTCCTGGTCGAGGGGACAATTTGCATATTAGCCTTTTATGATATAGGATATACAATGAGTGGCCAGATTATTATGCATTCAGAGATCATAATAATCTGGCCACTCAGTGTATAGGATATTTGTATTTACATATTGACTCTTCCAGAGAACTCAGCATTGTATCACCAACAAAAACAAGGCTGCAGACCTCAAGCATTCACGCTGATCCAGAGCCTGGGCCCTCCGGATGTGGCCAGTGAACTGCCTCCCTGCAGACAACTGGGAGCAAGTGCCCCAAGTATTGGCAGGAGAACCTTCAGGGGACAGGAAGGGCAGCCCACAGCCCAGCACACACACCTGCTGCGTGGCTCTCGCTCACACTGACATTGAATTCATTCTCGGGGAACTGGGGCGCATGGTCGTTCACATCACTGATCTTGATGATGAAGATCAAGGAGTTGTCCACGTGCTTTCCTGTCAAACGACTCACAACATCGAAGTAAATCTGGGAAGCAGAGAACTGTGTTAATGTGGAAGAGCCCCTGGCTTGGTGACGCTAATCAAATAACCACCAGAATCACAATGGAGAAAGGAGACATCAGGGATAATTCCTGCATATGGAAAGGGCTTTAGCCTTGTGTTGTAGCTGGAAGATTGCCATCCTCAGAGAAACATGGTGCATTGACATGGTGATTGGCATCTGGCTATTTAAAATTACACATGCAAGGTCTATGCTCTTAGACTCAAATGAGCAAAAAGAAACATCTTATGTGCCAAACACATACAATATCACTTCGATGCACAGATTATAAGTAGGTCAAGATAACTGTTGGGATGAAGATCAACAAAAAGTTATTTTGAGGAACATAAAAGGATGGATTTTTTTTTTTAGTTTTTTGCATCCTATGAAATTGAGCATGTTTTGATATGAATAGATAGGATTCCTGCACAGAAAAAAAAAAAAAGACCTTTTCCCTTTTCAACTTTATTTTCAATCTTACAGCAGTTCTAACCTGGTGTCACTGCTTCTCGTAGGTTCATAGAATTAACAAGAAGTTAGCACCCCCCATCCCACACCCAGATCCTGCCACCTCCCAAACACGACTTGGAAGTGTTGAGGCTGGTTCTGGTGACTCCTTCACTGTCCAGTGCCACGAGAAAGGTCTTTTTGCCGCTGCATTGAGCTTACTTAATGTTTAATAGCACCTGTCTTTGTGGACAGACAATGATCAGCATTCTTCCACCGAGGCAGGTGGTTGAGCCCAAACGCTCAATTTGTATAGTGCTCCCGTGACACTTGGCTGTCCCACTTTTTTTTTTTTTTTACATCTTTATTGTTGAGAGTATTATAGATGTCCCTCCCCCCTTTCTTCCCCTCATTGCCCCCATCACCTGGATCCTGTCCCACCCAAGGCTTTCACCTCCCTATTATCTATGTCCATAGGTTATACTTATATGCATATGAGTTATTTGGTAGATCTTTTCCCACTGCCTCTCCCCACTTCCCTCTGAGATTCTTCAGTCTGTTCCATGTTTCCATACTTCTGGTTCTATTTTATTCATCAGTTTATTTTGTTCATTAGATTCCTTGTTCATTATTTTAATGTTTAGATTCAATTGTTGATACATATTTATTGCCATTTTCTTTTTCTTTTTTTCTTCTTCTGCTTAAAGAATGTCCTTTAACATTTCTTATAATACTGGTTGGTGGTGATGAACTCCGTTAGCTTTTTCTTGTCTGTGAAGCTCTTTATCTGACCTTCAATTCTAAATGATAGCTTTGCTGGGTAGAGTAATCTTGGTTGTAGGTCCTTGATTTTCTCATCACTTTGAATATTTCTTGCCACTCCCTTCTGACCTGCAAAGTTTCTGTTGAGAAATCAACTGACAGTCATATGGGTGCTCCCTTATAGGTAACCTGCTTTTCTCTTGCTGCTTTTAAGATTCTCCATTTGTCTTAACCTTTGTCATTTTAATTATGATGTGTCTTGGTATGGACTTCTTTTGGTTCTTCTTCTCTGGGACTCTCTGAGCTTCCTGAACTTGTATGTCTATTTCTTTCACCAGGTAAGGGAAGCTTTCTGTCATTATTTTTTCAAATAGGTTTTCAGCTTCTTGCTCCCTCTCTTCTCCTTCCAGCACCTCTGTGATGGGGATGTTGGTACGCTTGAAGTCCCCCACTGTCTTCATTTCTTTTTTTTATTCTTCTTTATTTTTACTGTTCTGATTCAGTGTTTTTTGCTTCCTCATATTCCAAATCACTGATATGATTCTCGGCATCCTCTACTCTACTCTTGATTCCCTGTAAATTATTCTTCATTTCAGTTAGTGTATGCTTCATTTCTGACTGGTTCTTCTTTATGTCGTTGATATTTCTCTAAGTTCCTTGCAGTTGTCACTAAGTTCCTTGATCATCCTTATAACCATTGTTTTGAACTCAGTATTGGTAGTTTGCTTGCTTTCATTTCATTTAGTTTTTTTCTGCAGATTTCTTCTGTTCTTTCATTTGTTAAGTTTATTTGTCTCTGCATTTTGGCCATTTCACTGTGTTTGTTTTTATGTATTAGGTAGAGCTGCTATGTCTCCTCGAATTGGTAGAGTGGCTTTATGTAGTAGGTGTCCTGTAGGGCTCAGTGGCTCAGCCTCCCCAGTCACCTGAGCTGGGTACTCTAAGTGCTCCCCTTTGTGGCCTGTTATAGTTGAGCCTTACTTGCTGTTTGCATCACTGGGAAGGATTGACTCCCAGGTCAATCAGCTGTGTGGACAACCTGTGCAGGAGATGCCCCTGTGGAGCAGGACTTGCTTCAGTGGGGCTTTGGTACTCACCGAGTCTGCCCCTTGAGTGTGTCACTCCTAGATGTGGTAGGGTTGTAATCTGGCATGGTCTGAAGCTGATCACTAGGTCCCCTGGCTCTGAGGTCTCCTAGAAGTTGCAAAGTCAGCTAATTCCTGAGCCCTGCCTGGGGCCACCCAGCACAAGCTACAGAGTAATCTGCAGATGGCTGCTATTTGCGTTGGGCTTGGCAGTGCCCAGGAGAGGCCAAGCTGTGAACCAACGCAGGCTGCTGCTAGTGCTGGGCCTGGGGCCTTCTCTTGAGAGGTATGGGGCATTCTGAGGCCAGCTGCTGCTTATTTGAGAGATTTTAGAAAAGTCTGAAGCCTGATCCAGGACAGGCTATTCACATGGAAAGACCACTGCAAACAGCTTGAGTGGGACTTCAAATTGGGTGGGGCAGGGCCTCAGGGAGTTACCAGGATGGGGCGCACAGTGTGGGCCAGGTTGATGGAAACTCAGACATGGTGCCGCCAGTCAGCACTGTGGTGTGGGAGGTCTCAGCATAGAAACAGTGACCTCTGCCAGCACTTTTGTCTGGGAGAAAGCTTCCTCTTAGTTCTTTGCTCTTATGCCAGACAATTTAGTTCCTCCCCATATGTCCCTGGTTCTTTTCAAGCTGCTAGAGCTCAGAGGGAGTGAGTCTGAGTAAGTCTGTGTGCTGGCCTTTTAAGAGGAACAACTGGGACTCCAGTAGTCTCTGTGTCGCTCAGCCACAATTCCCACCTGAATTTACAGGAACTTCTCTTCCCAGCACTTGATCCCTGGGCTGAGGGGCCTGGTATGGAGCTGGGACTCCTTGCTCCTCATGTAAACCTTTGCAGACAAGATATCCCTCCCAATTAAGAAAACACCATAGGTGGGTGTTGGACCAGCCTGTTCCACGCCTCTGTCCCTCCTACCAGTCTCATTATGCATTAATTCTCTAGTTGTAGGATTGCTGTTCAGCCAAATTTCAGGTGGTTCTGAATGATGGTTGTTCTGTGCTTTAGTTGTAATTTTGATGTGGTTGTGGGAATATGTGAGTACTGCGTTTATGTACACTGCCATCTTGACCGGAAGTCTCTCAGCTGTCCCACTTCTGAAGGTTGGCATCTTCCTTGTCAGCCACGCCACATCTTCTAACCCCTGTGTGTTCATTTCCTATGACCGCTGGAGCAATGGACTACAAACTGTGTGGCTTACAACAAAAACTCAATCTTTCACAGAACCAAAATTGAGGTGTGGGCAGGGCTGGTTCCTGCTGGAGGCCTTGAGGGAGAATCTGCCTCCGGTTTGTGGTGGTTGCCAACAGTCCTTGGTATTCCCCGGTCTACAAATGCCCCACTGCAGTCTCTGTGCCGAGCTTTACATGGTCTTTCCCCGTGTCTTTCTCTGTGTCCAAATCTCCCTCCTCTCATAAGGATGCCAGTCACTGGGTTAGGACCCACACACAACAGTAACCCAGAATGACCTTGTCTTAATTTGTTTACATCTATGAAGACTCTATATCCAAGTAAGCTCACATTTACAGTACCAGGGGTCAGGACCTGAACCCATCTTTTTGGAAGATACAGTTCAACCCACAACACCCTGGAAGGCAGAGCCTACATTTTTCTGTGTGCATTTACTCATCCAACATGATTAACTGAGGACCTACTATGTACAGGGCTCTCTTCTTTCTTTTTTTTTTTTTTTGTTGTTGTTGTTGTTGTTGTTGTTGAAACAGAAGGTTCTCCAAACCTTGATTTTTCTTCATTTTTAATTTTTTAAAGATTTTTAAATTGATTTTTAGAGAGAGCGAAAGGGAGAGGGAGAGAGAGAGAGAAACATTGAAGTGAAAGCAAAACATCAACCGGCTGCCTCCTGCATGCTCTGCCTGCCCTCACCCCCCCGCCAGGCACTGATCCTGCAACTTGATCATGTGCCCCATCTGGGAATCGAACCTGCAACCTTTTGGTAGGGCTCTCTTCTTGATGCTGGGGTCATGGCAATGAATAAGACAGGGTCTCACCGCTCTTAGGACCTACATTCTAATGGAGATTGACCTTCAAAAGGCACTCAAACACAGAAGTACACATTTCATGGAATGCAGAGAATTGGAGAGAAAAACCAGAGTAATGGGACAGAGAGCCATGGGGGCTGAGGGGGAGCGGGGCACGCCTTAGAGTTCCTAACTGTATCTTCCTTCCTGCAGGTTTTCAGTCAAATAAGAGGACCGACTAGCCAACTGTTGCAGAAATCCCTGTGAAAGGACACCTGTGAGCAGGTGGGTAAATGGGTTTGATGAAGCCAGGGAGGTGCAAGCACTGGGCCTGGAAATCTCCATGGGAAGAACCATGGGGATGTCTTTCGTGTCCCCACATTTTCCCTTTCTGATCTAAATGGTGCCTGGGACCCATCTGCGACATGCCAAGCTTTTCCATCTGGACCTCAAGTTTCAGAAAACAACCCTTAAGACTTCACTAAAGCTGTTAAAAGCAAACAATACCCAGAAAAGAAAAACCACAGGCACTAAATGTGTGCTCTGCCCTTGCACAGGTCACTATGATTTTAACATTCTAGGTCCTCTGTTGGAGGGAGCCTGTCAGAGATGTAGTCTCAGGCCCTGCCCCACCTACTGGCCCAGCGTCTGCATTTAACCAGCCTGCTGGGTGATCTGCACTCATTAAACACGAGGACTCGCTGTCCCAGGGTCCACCGTGACCTGTTTTCCTTCTCTTACCAGACTCTGCAGGTTCTGTGGATGGGACAGGGTTTGTGTGGAGTTGTCTTTGCATGTCTTTCAGAATTTGGGGATACTTTCTGCCTGTTTATAAGTTAGAGATGCAGAACCTGCCAGTGAATTAAGGGAATATATTTTCTTATGTATATAAATATGTTGAGGTCACTGAAGAAAAGCTACTTATATCGCTTCTCTCTGATGTTAACACCTTCCCACCCCGAAGGAGTTAATATATAGCCAGGCAGGTGGAGGACCGAGCCCGGTTTCTAGCGGAAGGCAAAACAGAAAAAAGCCATCTTGCTGTGATTCTCCTAGAAGGTTAAGCAGCAACGTGATCCACCCCCATGTGATTCAGGCATTTCCCTTTCCCATTGCCTTTCCTGGTTTAGAACCTGAATTTCAAGGTCACAGTGGACCGTGGCATTGGGGTGGTGAGAGCATAAAGAACACCTGGATTCACGCTAAGAAACTGTCATCAGGTGTGCAGTTGCTCACTCATCAGTTATTAGGCAACCCAGGGGTCTGTCTGTGCCTCTCTCCATAGATTTCAACTGTGACTCCTCAGAGGATAAATTCGCTCATTTAATGCTGTGAAATCCTGATCTGTTGGGATACTGGTCAGTAGAAGGCATGAGGGTAGCAGTTCACATAGACACAGAAATCGTTACAAAGCCAACGTCCAGACTAAAGAGTACAACATTCACCTCTGGGTCCGTGCACACTTCTAAAGCTCTCCGAGGTGTATAATAACACATCCAACTCCCGGAACCTGACACACAGCTCAGATAATGCTACACATACATGATTCCAGCCGGAGATTTACAGAATCAAATTTTAGGTACCGTAAAAGATGGTGTCGTCTCTCGGTCAACAGGGCGGTGAACATAGATTTTTCCATTCGCATGATCTTCTATAGAAAACAAACCAATCTCCGGATATTTATCCACACCAGGTCCACTAATTAAATACATCAGTGCCATGTTGTCTGACATATTATTTAACAGCTGGAAGGAGGAAAAATTAAGAAAAACAATGAGCATAAACCACTTTGCATGTCATTTACCAAGGCCGAGACTCAGAGGCATCGGCGAAGAGCCACACTCAGCAAAGGTGCAAGAACAAGGAACAAGGTGACTGTTAATAGTGAGAAGTCACAAGCAGCATCAATGTGCAACCACATGGAAAGAATCATGTGACCTGGATGCCCATGCTCCTCCCCAGATATGGGCGTGGCCCATGGTGAAGCAGAAGCTGCGTGCAGAGTGTGACCATTCTGCTAACACAGATTCCCGTGGTGAAACTGTAGAGAAGTGTCTGAAAACATGCATACCCGTTCGTGGATGCCAGCTGTCCGACCAGGGAAAGACAAGTAATAGCCACACAGCTGACATTTAGAAGAGAGCAGAGTGAGCCCGCTCACTGCATGCCTCACCCGTCCTGACCTGCTTCATCTCAGAACAGCCCTTAACGGAGGCAAGTCATTGACCCTGTTGTACCGCTGAGGAAACAACGAGGGTTTCTAATAGAGGGAGCACGCGGTACGTCTGGGACATGCGCTCCGGCCCCTGGGAGTTTACACTTTTAACCACTGGGCCTTGAAAACTCCCTGTAGGCCTTGAAAACTTCCTATAGGTTTATTATAGTAGGCAGATGCTGTTTTTATAAACATTGTGAAAATGAGTTACTCTTAATTTTTTTCTAGGAATCAGGCAGAGGGGACTCAAGCACTCTGAGTAACTCAGAAGCCCATCATGGCCAGGAGGCGGTGGAATACACGCCCGGGCCATGTGTAAGAATTCTGGCATTCTGACAGCACTGTATGTCTTCTTTGGTGCCTCAGTTGATCCTCAACTTCAGAGTGAGGGAGACAGTAGGGAGTGGTGGGGACTGTGGCATTCTGGATACCTCAAGCCCCATCTCATTGTTGCTATGTGAAAATGGCTCCACGTGGTCAGGTTTTACAGTCTTTAAAAAGCCTCTGGAAGACAGAACTTCTAATACAGTCTCCCTATGTTTTCTATTGTTTTCATTGTGCTAAAATAACAACATAAAACTTACTATTGTAATTGTTTTTCAGTGCGCAGTTCAGTGCTGTTAAGCGCATTCATGTCACTGTGCCGCCGTCAGCACCATCATCTCCAGAACATTTTCATCTTGCAAAAGTGACACTGTCCTGATTAAACACTCTCCCGAGATTCCCTCCCACACCCCTGGCACCCATGGTTCTACTTTCCTTTTTTATTTTAATCTCACCTTTACCCCCACACCCCAGCTTCTGGTAACCACAATCTCCTTATTTTTAAATAATGAATTTTAAAAAAAGACTCCACATGGGTTAAATAAATCAGGTCTTCAGGCTGGAATTAACCAGCCCATTGACATATGTGACCCCCACTTTCTTGGCGACCTTCCGTGGAGAAGTCACCACTCAGGCAGAGGCAGGCATGGGGAGCACAGCCCAGGTCTCTCCGAGCACCACCCCGGCCTCATGGCCACCTGGCTGCCACAGCTTCATCCGCCCGCCCGGACCCGCCTCATCCAGGCCCCCGGGGCCTTTCCCAAGGAGGAGCAGCTGCCTTACCTCTCCAACTAATTTGGGAAAGGGTCCAGGATCTTCCTCCTGCAGCTCCAAGGTGGTGACAACCCATCTCCTCTTGCTTCGCCGGTGGCTCTCCCCCTGGAGACGCAGTGACAGTGCTTAGGAGCAAGGCAGTGATGCGGGCAGGTGGCAGTCCCTCCACGCATCCTTTCTCATCCTCACAACAGCCTCTGAGGCTTAGAAATGAAACGCGCCATTTCTCTTACCAACCTCAGGGCCCTTCCTAAACTGCGAGGCACGGCCACCCGTGCCCCCAAGGTCCATGCGGTCATTTTAGGGGCCACGGAGACAGAGCCTGGGAGACCACTGCCTGTCGTGTGCCTAGCCCTGGCCTGAGGCAGACCAAACAGAATGAACGAGAATGGTGCTCCGCTCTGTCTGAAATCACTGAGGCGGAAGCCTGCATCCAGGGCTGATGGGTCTTGACCACCTCTCTCTCTACTGATCCCCCTGGTAACCCAGACAGAGAGAGCAAGACGTAGGCACAGCATTAGGGTCAGAGACTTGTCAGGCAAGAGAATACAAGTAGAATTTAACATCGCGGTCTTGTTTGTATTACCTATATATTTTACAGTTACTGCCTACTTTTGACAAGTGAACCTAGTTTATCGCCACGTTAATCTTTATGCAGAAAAATGTACTTTTTTAAAATCCTCACTCAAGGATATTTTTCCATTGCTTTTAGAGTGGAAGGGGAGGGGGAGTGAGAAGGGGAGAGAGAAACATTGATGTGGGAGAGACACATCGACTGGTGGCCTCCCAATGTGCCCCTACCCGGCCAGGGATCCAGCTTGCAACCGAGGTACGTACATGCCCTTGACCAGAAATCGAACCTGGGCCAAAACACTCTAACCACTGTGCAAAATTGTCCAGGGCCAGAAAAATGTACTTAAAAAGAAAGAAAGAAAGAAAGAAAGAAAGAAAGAAAGAAAGAAAGAAAGAAAGAAAGAAAGAAAAGACCTCATTAGAAAGTGAGTGATCACAAGAACAAGAGGAAGGACATGACCCTGAGGTGGCCTGAGCACCGGGGTGAGTGCCCGTCTGCAGCCCTGTGTGCCACACCATGCTGGGAATATCAGTCCCTTCTGTGTAAATGCCACAGAGAAGATGGCGTGGATCGCCTGTGCTGACCTCTGATGTTCACCGCTTGCTCGTATTCTAATTAGACATCAAGGCCCCATCTGCGACCCTTTGGCAGACCCTCTGATTCTGGAAGCCCACACTGAGTTACGAACTCATTTATGCCAACCAAACAGCACTTGGGTATGAGCAGCGCAAACCACGCTGCCTCCCAGGCCAGGGGAGCCGGGTGGGGTCGGTAACGCCGCTGACTTCCAGGCCCACCTGCGTTTGTTTAGCCAGGTCCACCGTTTCTTGTCGGAGGCTGTTGATGAGGCTGACCTTAGAAATGAAAATGACATTGATTAGCAGGGGACATGCTTACTAGAATCAGGTCAGGTAGAAAGGCAAATCATGAAGAATTGGGGGGGGGGGGGAGAGAACTGATTTTAGTTGATAAATATAATTTCTTGTTCATGACATCTCAATTTATAATTACCACTTTCCTCATGTAATTACAGGAGAACTGACCAAAGACTTCTGCCCTCGTGTCACCAATGCTGGGGACATGTAAGCCATGAAATGAACAAAGGGGTCACACTGTCTGCTGAGGCCAAGCACAGATGCACTGGCGTGCGCATGTATGTGATACACCAAGTGTTAATGGGTGGTGGGATTCCCAGGGGCTTCTTTCTGGTTTTTTTGTTTGTTTGTTTGTTTTTCTCTCTTTTTTCCCCCTTATTTTTGGACTTTATCTTACAATCTATACTAATAAAAGGGTAATATGCTAATTAGACCAGACATCTTCTGGACAAAGCCACAGTGGCAGAGGCTGAGGCAGAGGTGGTTAGGGATGATCAGGCCTGCAGGGGAGGGCAGTTAGGGGGCGATCAGGCTGCCGAGGGAGCAGTTAGGGGGCAATCAGGCCGGCGGGGGAGGGCAGTTAGGGGAGATCAGGCCAGCAGGGGGGAGCAGTTAGGGGGCAATCAGGTCAGTGGGAGAGGCAATTAGGGGGCAATCAGGCCAATGGGAAGGGCAGTTAGGGGACAATCAGGCCAGCAAGGGGGGGGGGGGCAGTTAGGGGTGATTAGGCCGGCAGAGAAGCAGTTAGGGGGCGATCAGGATGGCAGGCAGAGGTGGTTAGGGGCGATCAGGCAGGCAAACAGAGCAGTTAGGAGCCAGAGGCCCCGGATTGCAAGAGGGATGGATTGGAGAGGGTGCAGGCAGGGCTGAGGGACACACCCCCCCCCCCCCCCCCGTGGATGAATTTTGTGCACTGGGCCTCAAGTCCTATATTATAAAAGGCTAATATGCAAATCGACTGAACAGCGGAATGACCAGTCAATATGACACGCACTAACCCCCAGGGGGCAGATGCTCAATGCAGGAGCTCAATTTGTGCACTTGGGGGAGGTCCCCTGGTGGTCAGTGTGCTTCCACAGGGGAGCACCGCTCATCCAGAAGCCGGAGTCATGGCTGGCCAGTGCAGCAGCAGTGGTGGGAGCCTCTCCCGCCTCTGTGACAGTGCTAAGGATGTCCAACTGTCGACTTAGGCCTGCTCCCCAGGAAGAGTGGGCCTAAGCCATCAGTTGGACATCCCCCCAAGGGCTCTTGGACTGTGAGAGGGTGCAGGCCAGGCTGGGGGACCTCCCCCAAGTGCACAAATTTTGTTCACCGGGCCTCCAGTCTATAATAATAAAAGCGTAATATGCTAATTAGACTGGGCGTCCTTCTGGATGACCTTCAGGATGAAACCGGGGCTGCAAGGGAAACCCAGGTCCTGGGTGCCAGAGGAAAGCTGGTGCCGGCAGCTTGGGGGAAAGAAGGCCTGCTCTTGCATGAATTTCATGCATCGGGCCTCTAGTAATCAATAAAATAATAGAACTTGGTACTTTGTGTTTACACTAGAGGCCCAGTGCATGAAAATTCATGCACTGGAGGGGGCTTCCCTCTGCCTGGCCTGCCCCCTCTCACAGTCTAGGAGCCCTCAGGGGTGGAAGGCAACCAGACAATCAGGGGAAGGCAATGCTCCATCACACCTCTGCTGCTGCCACTGCCGGCAGTGCAAACCTCAGCCGGCCCTGGTTACCTGAGCCTCGGGCAGCCCTGGGCGGCTAGGCAGCCACCATCCAAGGCTTGCCTGCACCTCAGGCCGGCCCTGGGTGGCTGGGGGACTGAAGGGACTGGGGGACTTCAGAGGCAGGTGTGCAGAGCCACCGGGCCCACCTGGGGTCAGGCCTTGCCATGTGCCTGCCACCCCAGCAGGGCTGAGGGGACTGGGCACTGCCATCTTGTGGCTGTGGACACCACCATCTTTGAGGGCAGGGCAGTCAATTAGCATATTCCCTCCTTATTGGCTGTGGGTGCCTGCTATCTTTGAGGGTGGGGTAGTCAATTAGCATATTCCCTCTTTATTAGATAGGATTTATTAGATAGGATAATGATTTACATTGAGGATTATGTATTATCCATCCCCTCAAGAAAAACACATGTATACAGTAAAACTATTGAAAATGAAAGACATCTCTGCTGTGTCTGTCAAAACCAACACTAAATGTATGTGTGTGTGTGTGTGTGTGTATGCATGTGGGAGGTGTGCATGTGTGAGGGTGTGTGCATTGTGTGTGTGCGTGTATAATCATGTGTGTGCCTGTATGCGTGTGCCTGTGTGTGCCTGTGTGTATGTGTATGTCTGTGCATGTGTGTGCTGACACCTATAGTTCCAGATCACCCATTTTCACTGCTGTATAGCAGTTCCCTAATGAACATGGGAGAGTCATTTATCTGTTCTCCTGGACATTTAGGTTATTTCCAGTTGTTGTTATTACCAAAACACAGCCGTGGCAACAAACATCCACATCCTCTGGAGCAGCCGTTTCCAAAGGATCACCCACGGGCTCTCCTCAGAGTCCTCAGGCCAACCACTCAGACGCTACTGGGTACTTGCGTACTGTACCGCGTGATGTTGGCACTGAGGGCACCAGGGCGCATCTGTGGAAACCGCGGAGCCGCAGCCCCAGGGAAGGCAAAGGCCCAGACTCTGCTAGCTGTCGTGAACTCTTCACCCCGTGCCGGGCAGGAAAGAGACAGACCGATAGAAAAGAATTCCAGTGTCGAAGAATAAAGCCATTGGTGCGTTCACAGAATTATTGAAATCCCTAGAGAAACAATTGAGCTGGGACATTATAACTTATTGCATTGCAGCTCTGGAGTGGACGTCTTATAAGCACCCCATGGCAGATGAGAAGTTTGCACAAAGCAGGACTCTGCCCGTGAGCGTGGGCTGTGTTGGGGGGAAGCAGGGTGATGGTTAGTGTGGCTGACGAGGCCACTGTGTCTGTGGAACAGCAGCTTACTTGACAGAATGAGGGGTTGTGGCTGTTCAGGTGGGTGTCTGGTAGGCGGGGAGCACACTGAGCCCGTCACGAAAGAATAACAACGGGCAGTGTCATGTTGCTAATAATAAAAAGTAAGCTTCCAAGGAAAAAAATAGGATTTTGGAAAACATGTGTCTGCTACTATGAACTTAACAGCTTGCCCGATACTTAGCAGTTTTTCTGATATATCCATTAAGACATTAATAAATGTGATTTTTAATTGATTTGAGGCAGAGAGAGGCAGGGAGAGAGAGAGAAACATCGCTTTGTTGTTCCACTTATTTATGCATTCACTGGTTGCATCTTGTATGTGCCCTGACCAGGGACTGAACCCATCACCTGGCATATCAGGATGACACTCTAAGCAACTGAGCTACCTGGCCAGGGCAACGAGTGATTTTTTAACCTTGTGGAATGTAATATGTCCCCCTTTGGAAGATCTGCCTGATTCGGTAGCCAAGAGTTTCCTAGCGATTGACACATCATGTTCCAAAACCCGGCCAGGGCAGTCATCCAGAGCGAAGAGGCCACTGATGTCCCTGTCACAGTCAGTGCGTTCATGTCCACATCGCAAGCAAGGGTAAAGGAACCACTGCCGCCGGCCCGTGCGGCTCAGTGGGTTGGGCATCATCCTGTGCACCTAGAGGTCACAGTTTGAATCACGGTCAGGGCACGTGCCCGGGGTTGGGTTGCGGGCTCGATCTCCAGGTAGGGGTGTGCAGGCGGCAGCTGATTGATGTTTCTTTCTCATCAATGTTTCTCTCCCTCTCTCTTTCTCTGTTTTTCTCTCTCTAAAGATCAATTAAAAAGAAAAACTAAAAAAGAAAAAAACCACAAAACTTGTCAAGTTCAAGGCTATTAAACATTCTTCCCTTTGTAGGTACATATCTGAGTGAGCCAGGATTTCTTCACGTGCTCTCCCCAGGCCACATTTCCCGCGGCCAAACGCAAAATCAGGAGAGCCCCGTCATCTGCTCCTAAGCCAGACATTCAAGAGCTTTGCAAAAATATGAAACAGTGCCACTCCTCAAACCAAATGGAATTTTAAAAAATGGGGTTATTTTTCATAAAATATGTGATTTATATTGACTTGTAATCAGTTTACCTTTTTTTTTTTTTTTTTTAATAAACTGAGAGGTGTGTTTACAATTCTCCGGTGAGTGGCCGCACAGGCAGAAGCCCTCGGTTTTGTTCTCAGGAGCGTCCTGAGTGCGACGCAGACCTGACCGAGAGCCACCGCTGCGGCCCTCGCTTCCTGCCGGAGCCACAGGACCAGGCTGTGGGGCTTCCTGGGAACATGGGGCTTCCAGGGAACACGGCAGCTCTCTGCAGAGTGGGTCCCAGTTCCAGATTTGGAGATCAGAGGGGGCAGTGGAAAGCAATGGTGACCGAGCGCTGTTTCGGCAAGAGCACTCACAACTCGCTGTGGCAAAAAGCGACCAAGAGAACTCTCCCAACGCCACGCAGCTTGTGCCAAACAAGGGAGCCCTTTCAAGTCCCGTTCCCCTGGAGGGTGAGTGCCAGAGAGGGGGTTTTCCCGTTTTGTTTACGGTTACATCCCATAAGCGAGTATCCAATAAGCAGTTGCAGTGTGGATACGGAATCAATGTCGCCAGCCGTGCCCGGTGGCTAGGAAAACAGAGATGGAGACATACAGGCTCGGCGGCCGAGCCAGCACTGGGCTGGCCCTTCTGTGCATTTCCTCGTTCCCTCCCACAACCTCAGGTCAGGCAAATTCTGATAACATCTTCCTTTTCAAGGGGAAGAAGATGAGGCTGAACAGGGTTACATTCAAACCCTCCCTGATGCCTGGGCCAGACCCCATATCAGCTCATAATGGGGCTGGCATTAGGAGTTTTACAGCTCCCTGGAAGAGTCCAATCTAGGCCAAGGTGAGGACCAAGGTCAAGTAATTAATCCAGTTCTGCAGCCAGACCTGGATAAGCCAGGTAAGGACAGGGAGCAACCCAGTCCAGCCCCACAATCTTTGCCCCTGGTGACTGCGTGGCTGCCCGCCCTCCGTCGGTGTTTTAAGGGAGAACTCAGCAGCAGTAGCCTCGTCACTCTTCCTCCCTCTACAGAAAGCAGAGTGAGCAAGTCACCCTCGGCAGGCCTGTGCAGTGCTAACCCACCCACTAGGTACAAACAGAACAGCCATGCTCGCCTAGTTCATTCCACCATTTGTATTCCACCATTTGTATTTATGTTCATTTGAGCAGTAGTAATGGCGGGAGGGGGCGGGGGCGGGGAATTGACCTCCACTCCCCTTGGTTTTCTCAAATTGTTACACTCAAACAAGAGACAACAGGCCCAAAATGGAGTCACTTATGCTCAGTCCTACATCACCAAATGAAGGCTCAATACCGTAATACCTGTAATACTGACTGACAATCCTCTCCCAGGAGTGGACCCTACACGCTGGTCAGCACCCTGAGGCCAGCTGCCTGACGGAACCCTGGCCCCTAGAGGAAGGTGCCTTGCCTCAGTCAGCCCTTTGCCAGCGTAAGTCCCCTGCTGCTCCTCTGCCTGTAACAGTCCTTCCTTACGCTCAGCTCCCTGGAGCTCCTGTCTACAAGATGGGTGCTGCCTGGTCCAGCAATAGCTCCATGAAGCCAGTAAGATCTTCAAAATGTGCCCATTTGACTTTTGTTCTTTAACAACCTACACAGTTGAGATTGTCTCCGTCTCCAGTAAAGCGTGAACAGAAGCATTGTTGGAAACGTTTGTGTTGATATAAATGTAAATGAAGTGGTGTGTACAGTACAACCCAGTTTTGAATGGAGTCCCCTTAGCCTGGCCCACCATCCTTCAAACAGATCGTGACCTGAGCCTGGCTAGATCTCTGCAGCCCGCTCCTGCCCGCCTCGCCAGCGCACACCCAGGCTGGTCCCTGACCCAGCACGGAGATCATCGCAGGTGCCTGGGGCCCCAGCCAGCTCACCTGTAGCAGCAGCAGCGATAGCAGCAGCTTGAGGAGCAGCAGGGAGGCGGGGGACCTGGAGCTCATGGCAGCAGGAGATGCCGAGACGCCTGATCCTGAGCCTGCTGGCGGTAGCAAGTCCTCCTGGGCTGTGGTCTCACCCAGCCAGGTCCGGTCCTCCCAGCAGAGCCTTCTCCCCAGTCACTGGGTCACTTGGTCCCAGCCACTCTCTCATCTCAGTCATCTCAGCCCTGCCCTCCCGGTCCCTGGCCACTCTTGTTGTATCAGGGTGGGGCTGGCTGAGCCTTGACCTCATAAGCAACGAGCAGACTTCTTAGGAAGGGTGTGGAAGAGATGAAATTGCCATAGTCACAGGCCACAAGCCAACACAGATGGGACCTGCCCAGGAATGAGGACTTGGTCAGAGAAACTGAAACCAGCATCTCGGGGAATGCAGGGCTTTGTTTCTTAGTTAGTGTTAAGTTTCCAAGTCCAATGCCCCACAATTGACCTCTTTCCTGTAGCAGGATATTTTAAAGACTAATTCCTATGGCCCATCTCCTTTGTAACAAAAGAACTAGAAAAGAGCTTCAAGAAAGAATAACTTTATTCAGAGGAGAAGAAAAAACAGAAAGGACAAGAGAAGGAGAGAGAGAGAGAGAGAGAGAGAGAGAGAGAGAGAGAGAGAGAGAGAAAGTATTTTTCTTTCCTGAAGCACTAAGCAGCTTCATCCTAACCATGTCTCAGGGCTCTGGGGTTTACATGCATTTTCTACCGAAATCTTTTTTAAGCTTAGAGGGATCTGCCTTTCGGAGTTTGGGATGAAAGAGTGAGGGAGGAGAGATGGGAAAGAGACTCCCTGTGGGAGGGCCTCTGTACCAGCCGGAGCTCTTGCGTCTTGCATTGGAATTCTGGGAAACAGGAGAGTTGGGGATTCTACTGCATTGTTATTTAAGTTTGCAGTGGCCAAGCTTGAAACAAAATCTGAGATCCATTCACCCTGATTATCTTAGCATATTACCCTGTTATCACATTGCCTCATTTAAAATAGCAAACAGTTCTTTAGCAGGTGAAGCAGGAGGTAAATTCTCCTACTTATACATCCTTGCCTCTGAGGTGCTACCAAACACTGCAATTTTAATAGGTTATTATCTTAGTCCAAATCAATAGCTTATTATGTTTTTAAACTTCTTTGTTGATTAAGGTATTACATATGTGTCCTTATTCCCCCCCCCCCCCAATTACCCTTCTACACCCCCCCCCACTCATGCCCTCACCCCCCTGGGGTCTGTGTCCATTGGTTAGGCTTATATGCATGCATACAAGTCCTTTAGTTGATCTCTCCCCCTTACCCCCATCCTCCCCTACCTTTCCTCTGAGGTTTGACGGTCTGACCTATGCTTCTCTGTCTCTGGATCTGTTTTTCTTCATCAATTTATGTTGTTCATTATATTCCATAAATGAGTGAGATCATGTGATATTTATCTTCCTCTGACTGGCTTATTTCACTTAGCACAATGCTCTCCAGGTCCATCCATGCTGTTGCAAATGGTAAGAACTCCTTCTTTTTTATAGCAGCGTAGTATTCCATTGTGTAGATGTACCACAGTTTTTTAATCCACTCATCTGTTGATGGGCACTTAGGCTGTTTCCAAATCTTAGCTATGGTGAATTGTGCTGCTATGAACATAGGGGTGCATATATCCTTTCTAATTGGTGTTTCTAGTTTCTTGGGATATATTCCTAGAAGTGGGGTCACTGGGTCAAATGGGAGTTCCATTTTTAGTTTTTTGAGGAAACTCCATACTGTTCTCCATAGTGGCTGCACCAGTCTGCATTCCCACCAGCAGTGCACCAGGGTTCCTTTTTCTCCGCATCCTCTCCAGCACTTGTCGTTTGTTGATTTTTTGATGATAGCCATTCTGACAGGTGTGAGATGGTATCGAATTGTCATTTTGATTTGCATCTCCAGGATGATTAGTAACTTTGAGCATGTTTTCATATGTCTCTTGGCCTTCCTTCTGTCTTCTTTCAAAAAGTATCTATTTAGGTCCGTTGCCCATTTTTTGATTGGGTTGTTTATCTTCCTTTTGTTAAGTTGTATAAGTTCCCTGTAAATGTTGGAGATTAAACCCTTATTGGTGATAACATTGGCAAATATGTTCTCCCAGGCAGTGGGCTTTCTTGTTGTTTTGTTGATGGTTTCTTTTGCTGTGAAAAAGCTTTTTATTTTGATGTAGTGCCATTTGTTTATTTTCTCTTTAGTTTCCATTGCCCTAGGAGCAGTATTGGTGAAGAAATTGCTTCAGCATATGTCTGAGATTTTGCTGCCTGTGGATTCCTCTAGTATTTTTATAGTTTCCCGTCTTATGTTTAAGTCCTTTATCCATTTTGAGTTTATTTTTGTGTATGGTGTAAGTTGGCGGTCTAGTTTCATTTTTTTTGCATGTATTTGTCCAATTTTCCCAACTCCATTTATTGAAGAGACTGTCTTGACTCCATTGTATGTTCATGCCTCCTTTGTCGAATATTAATTGAATAATGAACTTACAGAAAGAGAGACTAAAAAAGCAATCCCATTTACCATCGCACCAAAAAAAAATTAAGATATCTAGGAATAAACTTAACTAAGGAGGTAAAAGACCTATATGCGGAAAACTACAGGACACTGAAAAAAAGAGATAGAGGAATACATAAACAGATGGAAGAACATACCGTGTTCATGGATTGGTAGGATCAACATCATCAAAATGTCCATACTACCCAAAGCAATCTATAGATTCTATGTACTCCCCATTAAAATACCAACAGCATATTTCACAGACCTAGAATGAACTTTCCAAAAATTCATCTGGAATAAAAAAGGACCCCGAATAGCTGCAGCAATCCTGAGAAAGAAGAACAAAGTTGGAGGGATCACAATACCAGATATCAAGCTGTATTACAAAGCCACTGTTCTCAAAACTGCCTGGTACTGGCACAAGAACAGACATATAGATCAATAGAACAGAACAGAGAACCCAGAAATCGACCCAAGCCACTATGCTTAATTAATAGCTTATTACTGAAAAGAGTGACCAATGCTATTTTAAGGCCTGTGAATATTCCCTATGCATAAAGAGAAACAGATGAATAATTACTGAATTTATGACCTTCTGCTTATTTTTAAAGTGGATATTTTTATTCCATGGTAGTTTATTAGAAAATTTAATTGAGAATCACCGATTCAGAATGTATAGATCAGGCAAGCTAAGCCATGTTGAATGTGTGCGGGGCGGTGGGGGGTGGGGGGGATACGGACACGGATTGGAACGATGATGAGGATGATAATATTGAGCAAGACTGTGTGTTAACTCCAGAGATGGGGGCACTGGGGAATGCTAGGGAAGGATTCAACTTTACATTTGCTAGAAGTGGAAGGAAATTGGTATATTAAAAACAACCAAGACCGGCCGGTGTGGCTCAGTGCTTGAGAATCGACCTATGAACCAGGAGGTCAGGGTTCAATTCCCAGTCAGGGCACATGCCCGGGTTGCAGGTTCAATCCCCAGTGTGGGGCATGCAGGAGGCAGCCAATCAATGATTCTCTCATATCATTGATGTTACTATCTCTCTTTCTCTCTCCCTTCCTCTCTGAAATCAATAAAAATTTTAAAAATAATTAAAAGAAAAACACCAAATCGCCCTGACCTGTTTTTCTCAGAGGTTAGTGCGTCGGCCCACAGACTGAAGGGTCCTGGGTTTGATTCTGGTCAAGGGCAATTACCTTGGTTGCAGGCTCGATCCTCAGCCCAGGTCGGGCGTGTTCGGGAGGCAGCCAATCAATGTGTCCCTCTCACATTGATGTTTCTCTCTCTGTGTCTCTCCCTCTCTCTTCCACTCTCTCTAAAGATCAATGGAAAAGATCCTCGGGTGAGGATTAACAACAAAAATAACAAACAAAAGCCCCACCAAATTTTCAACATCCTCAAACAGCTAAAAATAACTGAGCAGGAAGCAGTTTCCCAAAAGCATCCCTTCTCGGTTAGGCTGTGACCCCCTCCGCTGGTGACTCTGGGCTTCCCCCGCGCCCCGTCTCAGGTGAGAGTGAACTGGAGGAGGTCAAGGTTCCCTTTCTATCCTGAGCACCTGGGATTCCAATGAAGCTGCCTCCTGTTCGGTCCGCAGAGGTGCAGTAGTGCACTGCGGCCACCAGGTGGCGGCGCCCGGCTCGGTGAGCTGATGGTGGAGACGGGCTGCTGGTAGGAAGACGTCCAGACTCGCATTCCGGCTTGGGTGGCGAGGGGTGCCCAGCCGACCGCAAGTTCTCTGTGTGTGTTTTATGATGGTAAACGTGTCGGGCTGAGAAAGGGTGAGTTTTGTCCTGAATTAACCAAGGTTCTCCCAAACAGCAGGGACTCGCTGACTACTTTTCACGGTTGTTAGTCAACACAACGGGAACAGGTTCATTTGCCATCTTTTCAGAGGGAACATGTTTCCTGGAAGGTAGGGGCCTTAGAATGAAGAAGCATTAAAGTCACGACATCCTAAAAAGAAACACACCAGACTCCTCAGGACTCCCCAAAATATGGCAGCAGGATCCTGTGCCCCAAACCTGCATGGAGCCCGGAGTCCAGCCGCCCTGCTCCCACCGCCACCTGGGGCAGGGCCTGGAGGGCAGGGGGCGCTGCCTCCTGGCAGCAAGGGCTGGTCCCCCCCACCCACCCCCGCACCGGGGACACGTGGCAGCTTCCTTTCCACGGGGGAGAGCCTGGACGGGAACCTCGAGGGAAGCCCTGGTAAGAACGGGGCGCAGCGAGGCTGCGGACCTGCCGCCTGGCTGCCTGGGCCCCGCCCAGCTGAAGGCGGGGGTGGCGGGGGGCGGCGGGACCCCAGGCAGGATGACAGGGAGGAGGCCGGCGCGCCCTCCTGGCCTGGCGAGGAGACACCATTCTCAGGGGTCTGAACTACACGTCAAAGAAGAACATCGCAGAAGAACGTTGTGGCTTGCGCCTTCTCTGCCTGGGAGGGCGCAGGGCGCTGCGGGGGGCGCTGCGGGGGGCGCTGCGGGGGATGGCAGAGGGCACGGGTGCTGGGAGGGGCGGGACTGAGGGGGGCCTGCGGGGTCGGAAAGTCCAGGACCAAATTTGGGCGCCTGTGTCCTATGTGATTGCCACAGTGGCCTCCTCAGAGTGGCCTGTTACAAGGGCAAGGACTTCCCTCTCTTTTCTTTCTTCTTCCTTCCTTCCTTCCTTCCTTCCTTCCTTCCTTCCTTCCTTCCTTCCTTCCTTCCTTCCCTCCTCTCTTCCTTCCCTCCTTCCTTCCTTCCTTCCTTCCTTCCTTCCTTCCTTCCTTCCTTCTTTCCTTCCCTCCCTCTTCCTTTCCTTCTTTCCTTCCTTCCCTCCTTCCCTCCCTCCCTCCCTCCTTCCCTCCCTCCCTCCCTCCCTCCCTTCCTTCCTTCCTTCCTTCCTTCCTTCCTTCCTTCCTTCCTTCCTTCCTTCTTTCCTTCCCTCCCTCTTCCTTTCCTTCTTTCCTTCCTTCCTTCCTTCCCTCCCTCCCTCCCTCCCTCCCTCCCTCCTTCCCTCCCTCCCTCCCTCCCTCCCTTCCTTCCTTCCTTCCTTCCTTCCTTCCTTCCTTCCTTCCTTCTTTCCTTCCCTCCCTCTTCCTTTCCTTCTTTCCTTCCTTCCTTCCTTCCCTCCCTCCCTCCCTCCCTCCCTCCCTCCTTCCCTCCCTCCCTCCCTCCCTCCCTTCCTTCCTTCCTTCCTTCCTTCCTTCCTTCCTTCCTTCCTTCCTTCTTTCCTTCCCTCCCTCTTCCTTTCCTTCTTTCCTTCCTTCCTTCCTTCCCTCCCTCCCTCCCTCCCTCCCTCCCTCCCTCCCTCCCTCTCTTCCTTCCTTCCTTCCTTCCTTCCTTCCTTCCTTCCTTCCTTCCTTCCTTCCTTCCTTCTTTCCTTCCTTCCTCGCGGCCCCTCAAGGTAGGGAGCCAGGGAGGGAGCAGGGGTGTCCTGGTGGCACAGCCACGCCCTCCCTGTGGGGGTGCAGGGCACAGCAGGGGCGGCTGAGCCCTCTCACCCTGACCTAGGACCAGGGACAGCGGCCTGGGAGGAAGGCGGAAGTGATTTAAATTGGGCTGACAGGACAGTTTAACGGGATGGTTTCCCTGGCAGAAGGAAAGGCCTGGGAACCGCCTTTGGGGCAGAGGGTGGGAGTGCCTGGTGGAAACCCAAGTTAGGAAAATTAAATGGCTCATGGTCAGACCTCCCCTGGGTGGAGACTCTCATGTATGGCTACTGAAAGCTCATCTCCCAAATACAGCAGGCCCTCGGGTCACCTCGGAGATCCGTTCCTACAGCATGACTAACGTGATTTTCGCCGTAAGTCGGAACCCACCTACATAAGCACCTACGTCACTCACATGGAGCACACACACAGCAGTAATGAAGTGAGACAGTAAAAAAAAATTAAAAGAAAGATAACAATGCCTGACCTTTACTTGTGGTAAATAAATAATAAAAAACATAAAGCACATATGTACAAATGTCAAAATGACAGAATTTTTTTTAATAAATACTTTAAATGGGAGATGGCGACGTAACCACGAAACGACATACATCAAGTCCGACATAACCCGAGGACTGTCTGTAACCCTGAAGTCAGGTCCCCAGTCTTCATAGCCACAAGAGTGAGGGGTCATTGTGAGAAATGAGCAAAGGAAGAGAAACGGGGGGTGGGGGCTGTGCCAGCTGGAGGAGGGAGGTGGGGCCACAAGCGGCCCTGCCACGCCAGGGGAGGCCCTGAGGGACCAGAGGTGGGTGGGTGGACAGACGGACAGACAGGCCGAGATAGCCAGCATGTGGATACTCACCATGCAATTCTTTCAACTCCTCTGCATGTTTGAAATGTTTTATAACAAACTAGTGGCCCAGTGCATGAAATTCATGCACATGGGAGGGATGTTCCTCAGCCCGGCCTGCACCCTCTCCAATCTGGGGCCCCTCAAAGGATGTCCTACTGCCAGTTTACAGGGATCGGACCTAAACCAGCAGTTGGACATCCCTCTCGCAACCTGGGACTGCTGGCTCCTAACTGCTCACCTGCCTGCCTGCCTACATGATTGCCCCTAACCACTCTGCCTGCCAGCCTGCTCACCCCCAACTGGCCCCTGTCACTAGCCTGCTTGCCTCCAAATGCCCCCCCCCACCAGCCTTATCACCCCCAACTGCCCCCCCTTTCAGTGTGCTCGCCCCCAACTGCCTCCCCTGCCAGCTTGCTCACCCCCAACTGCTCCCCCTGCTGGCCTGCTTGCCCCCACCTTCCCTCCCCACTGGCCTGCTTGCCCCCAACTGCCCCCCTGCTGGCCTCCTCACTCCAAACTGCCCCCCCGCTGTCCTGATCACCTCCAACTGACCCCCAATGACGGCCTGCTTGCCCCCAACTGGCCCCCCTGCTGGTCTGCTTACCCCCAATGGCCCCGCCCCCCACCAACCTGATCACCCACAACTGCCTTCCTCTCTTGGCCTCTAACCGCCTCTACCTCGGCCCCGCCACCATGGCTTTGTCCAGAAGAACATCCGGAAGGTCTCCTAGAAGGTCTCCCAGTCTAATTAGCATATTCCCCTTTTATTAGTATAGATAGAGGCCTGGTGCACGGGTGGGGGCTGGCTGCTTTGCCCTGAAGGGTGTCCCGGATCAGGGTGGGGGTTTCCTTGGGGTGTGGGGCAGCCTGGGCAAGGGGCCTGTGGTGGTTTACACGCAGGCCACTGCCCCTTGGCGACCCAAGCTCCCAGCCCCTCCTTTTTTTCTTTGTTTTTTTTCAGCACCTCCTTGATCAGAGGCCAGGGCTGGCTGGAAGAGGTATCTGGGATTTGTTTATCTTCTATAATTGAAACTTTGTAGCCTTGAGTGGAGGCCAGGGCCAGCCAGGGCGGGCGGGAAGCTTGGCTTCCTCCATCACTGGGGGCAACCCGAGCCTCCTGCTCACTCCAGCTCTGTGGCCGCCGCCATCTTGGTTGAGTTAACTTGCATACTCGCTCCTGATTGGCTGGTGGTCATGGCTTGTGTGCGTAGTGGAGATACGGTCAATTTGCATGTTTCTTTTTTATTAGATAGAATGTTGGGGAAACGAGAAAAGTGGACCTGACTCCAGCGGCAAGAATGCAAGTCACTGCTGACCGTGGTGCCCGCTCTCTGACGTGTCAAAGCTGAAGGCTATTGACTCACATGACAAGAAAACGATTCCTCTTATCTCCAGGCCAGTTTTCAGTGACTCAGACATTCTGCCTCATCTGATGTTTTCAGTGGCCCACTGTTTGATCAGATAGTGTGGTTCCTTATGACTTAGTATTTTGAGTCAGCAACACAATGGAATACTATGCTGCCATAAAAAAAGAAGGAATTCTCATCATTTGCAGCAACCTGGATGGAATTGGAGAACATTATGCTAAGTGAAATAAGTCAGTCAATGAAAGAAAAATACCACATGATCTCACTCATTTATGGATAATAAAGAACATTATAAAATTGAACAAAAAGATAGATACAGAGACAGTAAAGCATCAAACAGACTGTCAAATTACAGGGGGAAGGTTAGGGAGAGGTGGGGGAGATAAGAGATCAATCAAAGGACTTGTATGTATGCATATAAGCATAACCAATGGACGCAAAACTCTGGGGGGTGAGGGCATATATGGGAGTGGGGTGGGGGGGGCAATGGTAAGATATGTACACATATAATACCTTAATAAAAAAAATTGGAAAGAAAAAAAAAAGAGTTGGCCAGAAATCTTCTCTAATAAAATGGTAATATGCAAATTAACCATCACTCCGCTACATAAGCCACGCCCACTAGCCAAGCCACGCCCTCCCGCCAATCAGGGCGAGTATGCAAATTAACCCAAACCAAGATGGCTACAGCCACAGAGAGCAAGGTTTGCCAGGTAACAGAGCAAGCCAAGCTTTCCATAGCCGTTGCAGGCCTAAGCCTCCACTCAAGCTACAAAGTTTCAATTATAGAAGGTAAACAAATTCAAACAAATGGCGGCAGAATGGAGCTTGAGAGAGCAGGCCAGGGTTGCCAGCGGCAACAGGGGAAGCAAAGCTTTAAAGCACACCCTGGCTGGGCCCACCCGCTTAAGGCAACAAAGTTTCAACTGTAGAAGGTGAATTAACTGCCACAGAGATGGCTGCCGCCCCGGAGGGAACAGCAGGCTTGGCTCTGCTCCAGGCTACAAAGTTTCAATTGTAGAAGGAAAATAAATCCCAGATACCAGGGCCTCCACTTAGGTTGCCAGGGGGCGTGGCCCGCCTGCAAACCACCACAGGCCTCTCGCTCAGGCCACCCCACGCCCCAAGGGAACCTCGCCCTGATCTGGGACACCCTTCAGGGCAAACCAGCTGGCCCCCACCCGTGCACCAGGCCTCTATCTTATCTAATAAAAGAGTAATATACAGATTGATCATCACTGCAACACACAATATAGCTGCCCCCATGTGGTCAAAGATCCTGCCCCCATGTGGACACAAGATGGCCACTACAAGATGGCCAGCAGGGGAGGGCAGTTGGGAGGCACCCGGCCTGCAAGGGAGGGCAGTTGAGAGGGACCAGGCCTGCAAGGGAGGGCAGTTGGAGGTGATCAACCCAGCAGGAGAGGGCAGTTAGGGGTGACCAGGCTGGCAGAGGAGGGAAGTTGGGGGCAAACAGGCTGGCAGGGGAGCAGTTAAGCATCAACCAGGCTGGCAGCGGAGTGGTTAGGGGGTGATCAGGCTGGCAGGCAGAAGCGGTTAGGGGCAATCAGGAAGGCAGGCAGGCAAGCAGTTGGGAGCCAGCAGTCCTGGATTGTGAGAGGGATGTCCGACTGCCCGTTTAGTTGGGCCTAAACGGGCAGTCGGACATCCCTCCAGGAGTCCCAGATTGGAGAGGGTACAGGCTGGGTTGAGGGACAACCCCCCGCCGTGCACGAATTTCGTGCACCGGGCTTCTAGTTGTTCTATAAGAGATTTTAATGTTTTTTTAAAGATTTTTAATTGATTTTTAGAGCAAGAAAGGAGAGGGAGAGAGAGAAAGAAACATCAAAACATCGATGTGAAAGCAGAACATTCACATCGCTCGGCTGCCTTCTGCATGCTCCCCACCAGGGACTGAGCCGCATCCCAGGCAAGCGCTGACTGAGAATAGAACTGGCAACCCTTCAGTGCAAGGGCAACACCCAACCAATTGAGCCACACCAGCCGGGGCAAGACTTTAATCTCTTGCCCCTAGTAATTCAACTAATTGTTATAAGTGAGCAATTAGGGGGGAAATGCTGCCAAATATGACAGATTGGCGTGCTGTTCACTTTTTGCAGGTGTGGTGTAAGGCTAATAATATTGATAATAGAATTACCAACCTCATTCTTCAGTCTTTCATGTATCTGAATGGTTTTCTGCTCATTTAGGGAAGGAGAGGGAAGATACGGAGAAAAAGAGAGAGATCTGAGGCTGTTCCGGTGTCTCCTCCCACACCTAGGCCATCCTGTGGTGGTAGAACATCCGCCTCCTGTGGTTAAGCCCCTCGGTCAGCGGGGGGACCACTTATCCACTGTGTGTGAGACGGCGAGGCGAGAGGGAAAGCAGGTGGCGTCGGTGCCGCAAGGCTGGCTGCAGGCAGAGCCCGTGTGGTGGAGCCGGCAGCCTGGTTCAGCCCAAATGGCTGAGGCATGAGGAACAGACTTCATTTTCCTGAACTAGCCGAGGGACGCGCACCTCTGAAGTTTCCAGGGCCGCAGCGATGCCTGGAGCTATAGGAATCCCCTTGGATAACCCTCGGAAGGACTCAGAGAAGAACGCTCATGAGTTCAGACCCCCTGACACCACCATCCGGGCCCCTGACACCAACATCCAGGCCCCTGACACCTACCATCCTGGCCCCTGACACCCACCATCCAAACCCCTGGCACCCATCATTTAGGCCCCTGACACCCACCATCCGGGCCCCTGACACCCACCATCTAAACCCCTGACACCCACCATCTAAACCCCTGGCACCCATCATCCGGGCCCCTGACACCCACCATCCGGGCCCCTGACACCTACCATCCGGGCCCATGACACCCACCATCCGGGCCCCTGACACCCACCATCCAAACCCCTGGCACCCACCATCCAAACCCCTGACACCCACCATCCAAACCCCTGGCACCCACCATCCTGGCCCCTGACACCCACCATCCAGGCCCCTGATACCACCATCCAAACCCCTGGCACCCACCATCCGTGCCCCTGACACCCACCATCCGGGACCCTGACACCACCATCCAGGCCCCTGATACCACCATCCAGGCCCCTGACACCTACCATCCTGGCCCCTGACACTCACCATCCAGGCCCCTGACACCTACCATCCGGGCCCCTGACACCCACCATCCGGGCCCCTGACACCCACCATCCAAACTCCTGACACCCACCATCCAAACCCCTGACACCCACCATCCAGGCCCCTGACACCTACCATCCAAACCCCTGACACCCACCATCCGGGCCCCTGACACCCATCATCCAAACCCCTGACACCCACCATCCTGGCCCCTGACACCCACCATCCTGGCCCCTGACACCCACCATCCAGGCCCCTGACACCTACCATCCAGGCCCCTGACACCTACCATCCAGGCCCCTGACACCCACCATCCAGGCCCCTGACACCCACCATCCAAACCCCTGACACCCACCATCCTGGCCCCTGACACCCACCATCCAGGCCAGTGCACACCTGGTCTTTAAAAATAAAAGTGTGAATGTTAAGGAAAATGGTGGACATGAGAGCCCTCCACTCAATAGCACTCACTGCAGCAGTTTATCAGAGCGCCCTGTTCTGGAGCCCGAGCCAGTGGATGCCTCAGGCGGGAGAAAATAGCACAGATAAGCGGGGCTGTTCGGGGCCAGGTGAGGGTGACACGCTGTCAAAGCAGTGGGCCCAAACTTGCAGACGCTGAAGTGCCAGAGAAGCAGGTTTCTGGACATTCAGCCCCAGGCCCCTGTGAAATTGCACTTAGATTCTGCAGGGATGGAAAACCCCTTTCCTTGTGGGGAGGAGGTGATTTTCCCTCTGCCTCTGGGTTCTTGGCTGAGAACCGCACCCCTGTCATAAAGGGCAGGTGAGCAGGAGAAGAGCAAACAGGATTAATCACGTGTGTGCATCCTGTGCGCCTGGGAGAGACCCGGAACACTGAGGAGCCGGAAGTGGCCCAAGCTCCACCTGGAGAAATGGGGAGACTTGTTGCTTTTATGACGTTGGAACAGAGGCAGCTGTGGAAAAACAAGCCGTGTGGTGAGGCGAGAGAAAGATAAGAATTCTTTTAAAATAAAATCTGTGTGGAAGTCTCCTGTCCCAGCTCCTCAGCCCTGATGATAAGGATGCTACTTTCTTTCTGGTACAGGGGAAGCCTTTCATATAGAGTTTTCATCCGCTCCTCAGAAAAGGAGAAAGGTAGGGGGTTTCTTGCATTTACTGCTTTTCAGGTGCCTTTCCCTGAAAACAGCCACTGGGCCCGCGTGGCGGGGGAACATGGCCCACATGTTCTGAGCTGCCTCCCCTGGCGGAGCCGCGCCGCAGCCGGGCTCACGGTCCGAGCAGCGCAGCAGGGGACTGTGAGCTGAAGAGAGGCTGAAGGTACCTGTGCAGCCTCCGTTTCCTCTGGGGTATCACTCAAATGGGAAGAGTTATGTTCATGACTGTCCCACCTTTAACATTCCACGTGTACTTCCCAGTGTGATCACAGTTAATTTCTTAAGCACGGGCTCTATGGGGAGTTTTAGCAGCTGGTGATTTAGGTTGTGTGTTACTTCACTGAGCATTGCTCTGTGCCACATAGAGAGTTTTGTGATGCTAAAGCAATCAGAGGAGGCAGCGCTGACTGACGGGGTTCCGATACCTGGCCAGCCTAGTAAGCACCCCGAACGCAGTCCAGGCAAGTCCCACCGACGCGTGCAGGAGCAGCGGGCAGCCAGTCACAGGCAGCCAACAGGCTTTCCCAACAAGGCAGCCACGGAAGCTGCCCCCAGCCGAGGACTTGCCCCGTCTCTATGAAATCCTAGCCCCAGCTCCTATCTGAGGAGGCCTCCGAACCACTTGGGTTTGGTGCTGCCCGATTTGAACCAATTTTTGCTCAAGTAAACTCAAACTTTTTAATATCCCTCAGTTTAACTTTTAACAGTGGTATGAGGTGTTCAGCACCTGCTGGCACTGAACAACCATTTAATTCTTAGAGTGACACTAAATGAAGAACACGCTTTGGGGCTGAAGTCACACAGTCCTTTTCTCGTGCGTTGCATTTTGGTTACAATCAAAAACTTTTCCTTTGACTAGAAGGTATTAACAGAACAAATTCAGTGCTATTGAACAGGTTTAATCGCCACCTCGTGGAGAATAAAATAGCAACATCCAATAATAATCTACCATTTTCTATACACACTAATGATTTAAAACCTTTAATATGGTAAGTTTTCAAACCACCAAAAACAGGTTTTTTTAAAAGCATGGTTAAAAACAACAGGTCTAAAATGGAGTTGCTCTTGCTAAGCCCCGACTTCATTAAATTGACACTTAATTACAGTTCCCCCAGAAATGGCATCTTCAACCAGCCAGTCAGGAGTCGCCTGATCAGCACTGACATGTCATCTGCCTGATAGACCCCTGTGGGTGAGCTGGCAACCACCAACCACGGAGCTGAGCAGTGTAACTCCCTTGTTCCCGCCCTTCCTGCCTACAAGTCTTTCCTTCCACACAGCTCCTCGGAGCTCCCTTCCGTCTTCGAGAAGGGATGCTACCCAATTCATGAATCATTGAATAAAGCCAATAAGGTCTTTAAAAATTACTCAGTTGAATTTTGTTTAATGCCCCAAAGCTATGAGCAGCCACTATCTGGTAGACTCAGAAGCAAACATCTCTTTGTCAGAGGCGAGCTGAGAGGAGGAGCACAGGGCCCCTCACGAGGACTGGTGTGGTAGCTGCTCAAAACTGCCGGCCGCCTGGCTTCCTGTTTGAGTGTCAATCCACGAACCAGGAGGTCACGGCTCATTCCTGGTCAGGACACATGCCCGGGGCTGCGGGCTCGATCCCCAGGATGGGGCGTGCAGGAGGCAGCTGACCGATGTTTCTACCTCATCATTGAAATGCACAGCCCGCCCTGCTGTTGTGGATGCTCTTTCGTGTTAGAAAGGAGCTGGGCCAGCATTTCCTCCTCAGCTCCTCTTTGATGTAGCCCAGGAGAGAGGAGGCAGACCCTGCAGGAAAACTGCATTGAGAGCAAAGCAAACCATCTCAGAAAAGTCCAGACAGGATATTTCTACTGTCCACTGATTTCGGGGGAAGGAAAAATGCAGATTCACAGAGACACAGAGTATCTGTTTTATTGTGTACAAAAGCAAGCACACAATAATGATCCTAACAGCAAATAACAAACATGCTGAATGTTTTCAGGCTGTTTGGAATGGTGCTCTGCCCATGTCATGAATAAATAATGCTGCTTCTCTGTTACATGAAATACAGTACCACCAAGAGGTTTATATTTTTATGTAGCTGATCAAGTAAGTGAGCATAAAGGAAAGCATAAATGGGCAATGTTTATATCGTGGAAGGTAGAAAGTCTTACGTGTTTTTGGAAACTAAGAGGCCTGGGGACCACTCCGAACATCTTCCTGTAGCTGTTAGCTATCATAAGGCCCACAATAGCCTCTCCCCCATCTTTTTGTCTTCAGCCCCCAATGTCACCCAAACTTTACTGACTAAACCTTCAGCCAATTTAGTCAGTAAAATTTTGAGAAACCATCTAAATGTAAACAATTGTAGATAATACTGGTATATTTTTGTAGTTCATTTTTATGTTTTTAAAACTTTGCCCACTGACTGATTCTAAGCCTAAGTCATTCTTCTTACACTCTCTCAACTTTTTGGTTACTTTGTTTCCCTTTGGGTTGTTTTAATTTGTTTAAATGCAACTTGTATGTAAACAACTCCCCAGATATGAGAGGCACTTCTTAGAAACACATGACTATTCACTAGACGAGCAGGAAACTCAGTGGCTTAGACTTGAACTGAATGAGCTCACACCTCCACTTTCCCACGTCACCCGCTTGAAGACCACGGCAGGGCATTCATCTGTGGCATTTGGTGCATTCAGACGTGTTAGATCTGTGATCAGAAATCATAAAACCAGCTGGTGTGGCTCAGTGGTTGAGCACTGACCCATGGGCCAGGAGGGTGCTGGTTCGATTCCCAGTCCGGGAACATGCCCAGGTTGTGGGCTCCATCCCCAGTGAGTGGCACGCAGAAAGCAGCCGGCCAATGCTTCTCTCTCATCGATATTTCTATCTCTCTATCCTTCTCCCTTCCTCTCTCTCTAAAAATCAATAAATACATATTTTTTTTAAAAAAAGAAATCATAAAACCAGAAGTGTGCTCATGTTCGCTAATCACCTGCACTATTCATTAGGAGCTCTGACCCCATCACAACAATAATGATTAAAATAAACCATCAACCTGAGGCAAAAGGGGAAGCAAGCTAAACCACTTTTTCAGTCTTTAAAAACTGTCCTGTCATGTGACGTTATGACTGCTCCCCAAATTAAGTAACCACCTTCAATTCAAAGCACAAATGTAACATCCGCGGTGTTACCTCTAAATTTCTTAAGTGTGATGGACCTCAGCTCAGACCACAGGAGGCCAGCAAAGTGAAGCAGGTTGGCCTCCCCCTGCAGGTGCCCCGAGAGCACCCACATGGATGGACACCATGCCAGGCTAGGCAGCAACTCTGCGTGAACCTTTCCGTGTTAGCATCAGGAGCACACGTGTGTGTGTGTAATGGGCTTACAAAGATTTATTGGCCGGAAACTCCTAAAGAGCTGTGTAAAAACCTGGCAGAGAAGGAAGCATGAGCGCCTGCCAGCGTGTTTAAAGGACCCACCTATGGTGCTCACAAGGAGCAGGGCAGCCAGTGAGGCATGGGGTGCACTCAGGAAGCCCAGAAAGAAAAGAAGAGTCTCTATGTTTTCAAAACACAGCACTTGGACTGGAACAGAAGGGTACTCTAGTGACGACCGGGGAAGTAATGCGTACGAGATGTCCAGCTCCTGTCTGTGTAAAAAGGTGTAAGATCTCAGGGTAAGAGCTTGCTTTCTCTGGGGGGTAGGGGATGGGAGGGATGGGAGGGATGGGAGGTAAAGAATGTAAGAGAGGATCTGGAAATATGTGAAAATAAAGTCTGGGAAGAAAAAGACTACCATAAAAATTTTATCTGTTATTTAGTATGACTGAAATCAGATTTGAAACAGGATCTTAATATTTACCATTTGCCTCTTATTTTAATTATGTGTATCTTGTCCTTATGCTGTTAACTTAGAAAACACCTTGGATGACATTGACTGCTGAGGGAAACGTCTGCAAACTATTAGATATTTTTAAATGAGAGAGCCACGTTTTTCATCTGCCCCAAAGGTGAAAACATAGAAACATGCAAACAGAATACTCTTTTAAAGGGTTAAAATCAGCTACCGTCATTAAACATACCTGCACAGAATTAGACTAAGTGAAATAAGCCAGTCAGAGAAAGACAAATACCATATGATCTCACTCATACATGGAATCTAATGAGCAAGATGAACTGGCAAACAAAATAGCAACAGAGGCATGGATACATGGAACAGACTGACAGCAGTCGGAGGGGAGGAGGAAGGCGGACTGGATGAAAGAAGGTGAAGGGCTTAGCCAAAGAACACATACGCATAACTCATAGACACAGACAACAGCGTGGTTGGCCAGAGGGAAGGGGGAGGGGGCAGGGCGGAAGTGGGCAAAGGATGAGGGGAATGGGGACATCTGTAATAGTGTCAACAATAAAAATAAAGATAAATTTAAAAACATACTGTACAGCAAAAAGTAGTCAAACAAAGGTTTGAGAGCTTTTCCCATGAACATCAGCAGAACCTCACGGCACAGCCCCAGGGACACGTAGATGCGATGGAACTGCAGTGAAGCAAGAAGCCTCAGGAGTCAGCAGCCACGGGGCCAGCAAGGCTGCCAGGAAGACATGCAGGACCTTCATCCCCATCCACTGCCCACTCTGCCCCCACCTGAGCAAGATTCTGAAATCCTGCTCTTCCGAACTAAAAAGATCATTATTCTGACTTCAGACAGCAGGATCTGAGCCCCAAATCAGTAATGTAATAGTTGTTACATTCCAAGTGGTTCCATGTGTTTCTAGCTCATAGGCCCTTTGTCCACAAACTCTACCCCGTGGCGCCTCTTCAGGGTTGGGGTGCCACGTATTCCATGCTGGCCCTCCAGACAGCACGTCACGCTCACCCACTGACTTCCCACCCTCAGCTTAGAGAACACAAATTTAAGATGTTGCTTTTTTTAAACCAACATCCAGGGAAATGTATGAAAACACTAGATTCTGTGGTCTCTGTATAGCAGGTGGCTTTGTGATAAATGATTTTGCTCAAAATCCATGCTCCCCAATTTGATGAGGAGCCAGAATTTCTAGGGCTGAATTGGACAGAGCTTCTGCTTGGAGGGCTCATGATGGGGACAAAAGAGAGAGCCCTGACCATCTCGGACACAGGCGTCTGGCACTGACCATCTAGGACGCTGATGCCGGGCAGTGTTAAACTGCGGGCACTGTTCTCATGAAGGGAAAGTGCAGCTCACCATCCTAGTTCTGCTCTCCACGGCCGCCCACCGGCTCGGTTACCCCTCCCCCGGGGAGCTGTCACTTTGCTCCTTTACCCGGCACAGACCTTGGTGATTTTATCCAATGGCTACCATTTGCTTAAGACTCTCAACATGAAGAAGGGCTTCCCAAGATCCCTTTGGTGGAAGCACCCCGGTGGGGGTACTGAAGAACCAGGCGGCCCCAAGTGGCAGTCATAATGTTTCTTGACATTCACATCTTGTCACTCTCCGGGGGCCTCCATATTTAGGGTTCTGCAGGTCTTCGCAGTTCACCATTTCGGATGTTATTTGAATTTACGTGGGTTCTGCTTTCCTCCATTCGTTTTGAGTTTTTTCTCACTGGCCAGGGAGGCCTGACTACAGTTATCTGCGTTTCCCTTTTTCCTCGGATTTGCGTGTGCTTGCGTTCTGGAGGCCTTGGGGGGGTCTGCTGCGTCCAGGCTCCCGGGGGGCGCCGGGCCGCGGAGGTTACTGCTGCTCTCCATCCTGCGGCTGCTGCCGCTGCCGGCCGGGTCCCAGCGCGGCCTCGGGCTCCTGCCGCTCCTCTTCTCCTCGGCCCGCGCGCCCGGGGCGTGCTTCTGAGAGCACAACCTGCCGGTGCCCAGCACCTCCAGGGGCTTAGCGGGTGTCTCCGACCAGCAGGAGGGCGGGTGGCCTTCGCGGGGAGCGCCTTTCTTCCGCGAAGAGCCCGGCCTGGGGGCGCCGTCCTGGTGGGGCCTGGACCCAGCACTGCCCGGGGGCTTGCTTCTCCCCGGGCTCTTCAGAGGCCCCGTGGGCCCGGGCGCGGTCCCGGGCGCGGGCGGCAGCCGGGCTTTGGCCGCCTTTGCTCTCTCGCCCTGGACAGTCAGGATCTGCAGCCACTCGAGCTGCACCAGCCGGTCCACGTACTTCCCCAGAAGCCCTCCTGCTCGCGGCCCGGGGGCCGGCCTGGGCTCCGTGTTCGCCAGCACAGCCATGTCCCGCAAGTCCCAGGAGTTACAAGGCGGCGGGAGGAAGTCGGGGTAGCAGTATTCCGGTCTGGCGTGGCCCTGACCTGGTTGAAGATCAAGGTCGAAGCAGACCGGGTCGATTTCCTCCGCTCGCAGGTGCAGGTCTGGAGGCGAGCGCGGGGAAGGGGGGACCGGGACGCGCTCCGAGTCCGAGAGGTCGCTGGCGCTGTCCTCCTCCGAGTCCTCTTTCATGAGTCTCAGCGACTGGAAGTCCAGCAGCAGCTTGTTCCCCGCGGGCCCCCGACACCCGGGCCCCGGGGGACTCCTTTCGGCTTTACCTTCTGGGGAAAGGCTTCCTCCAAGCTCCTCCCCAGCCAGAGGGGAGACGCGGGGGAGGCTGCCCTTTGGCCTGGAAGGAGCAGGGAGGCCTCCGGACTCGCTCTGCCTTTTCCCTGAAGCGTTCTTCCAACGTGGCACTTTATTCCAAGACCGGCCGGCATCCATGCTGCTGTGAGACACAAAACTGCGATTCTCAGTACCCAGTACCCGGGACAGACACTGTCCCCCTGCCCCTCCCCACAGAACCACCTGGCCGGCGGCCTCCAACCAGGGCCAGGGCCCAAAGGCAGGCCTCGCAGCTCCCCCGAAAGCAGGCCTAGTCAATCTACATGCAGTTCTGGAAACACCATACAACCAGCACAGGTGCCAGACATGCCTGCACAGATTCTATTTTATATCATTTACCAGAATTTCTTAAGGGCTCAGGTTATTATCCTAGGCCACTGTGTGTACTTTGAAAACCACTGGTTTGGAAAGAATCTGTTGGAGAACTCTCAACCTGTTCTGTTAGTGATGAGTGATGTTTAATAACATTCATGAGGAAAATCCATGGCTTCCTCTTATATGCCTGTTTTAAATGAAGTGTAAACAAGATGTAAAAGGCATGTTTTGTAGAATTTACTAGCTGGTGGGGATTCTGAGCCAACTAAAATCTATAATAATAAAAGCATAATATGCTAATTAAACCAGACAGCCGAATGACCTTCCGGGCATCATTCCAGATGTCCTTCCAGACGAAGCCGCAGCAGCAGGGGCCAAAGCAGAGGCAGTTAGGGGCGACCAGGCAGGCATGTGAGTGGTTAGGGGCAATGAGGCAGGCAGGTGAGCAGTTAGGGGCAATCAGGCAGGCAGATGAGTGGTTAGGGGCAATCAGGCATGCAGACAGAGGGGTTAGGGGTGATCAGGCAGGCAGACAGAGTGGTTAGGGGCGATCAGGCAGGCAAGCAAGTGGTTAGGGGGGATGAGGCAGGCAGGCAGAGGTTAGGGGTGATCAGGCAGGCAGACAGAGGGGTTAGGGGCGATCAGGCAGGCAGGCAGAGTGGTTAGGGGGGATGAGGCAGGCAGGTGAATGGTTAGGGGTGATCAGGCAGGCAAGCAGTTAGGGGCGATCAGGCAGGCAAGTGAGTGGTTAGGGGTGATCAGGCAGGCAGGCCAGCGGTTAGGAACCAGTGGTCCCGTATTGTGAGAGGGCTGTCCGACTGGCAGTCAGACATCCCCCGAGGGGTCCCAGATTATGAGAGGGTGCAGGTCGGGCTGAGGGACCCCCCCCCCCCGAGTGCAAGAATTTCGTGTACTGGGCCTCTAGTCCTATATAATAAAAGGCTAACATGCAAATAGACTGAACAGCGGAACAACCGAACAACCAAACAACCAGTCACTATGGTGTGCACTGACCACCAGCTGGTGTGTGCAGAACATGGCAGGCATCGGCTGTGGCAGGATGGTGGAGCAGGTGAGCAGGGGCACCAAACCAAGGCGGGGCACCGGTCGCTGTCATTGGGGCGAGCCTCTGGTGGTTACTGAAAATTCTTTGCTCCCACACACTGCAGTCCTGCCTGGCACTTGCACCTGCTGCTGGCACCAGCCCCGCTTGCACCCACTGCCGGCGCCGGAGCTACCACTCACACCCACTGCCGGCGCCCAGCGCCAGCCCGGATTGCTCGGCGCCATCAGCAGGTGCGAGCAGCAGCTGCTGGCCCCAATCACCCCTCAGGGCTTGTCCACCTCCTCTTGCTCCTGAGGGAAGATCGGGGCTGGCAGCCACATCTCACACCTGCCGCTGGTGATGGCCCCGCTCACACCCACTGCCAATGCCAGAGCCACCACTTGAACCTGCTGCCAGTGCCCAGCGCCAGTCCCGATTGCTTGGTGCCGTCAGCAGGTGCGAGAGGCAGCTGTTGGCCCTGAGGCCTTCTCCACCTCCCTCTGCTCCTGAGGGGCGATCGGGACAGCAGCTGCCACTCGCACCCATTGATGGCTCTGGCCCTGCTCACACCCGCTGCTGGCACCGGCTCCAATCACTTTGCACCTTCAGCGGGTGCGAGCAGGGCAGGCACCATCAGTGCGTGGGAGCGGCAGCGGGGCTGTTGGCAGACAGGGGACCAGGGGCCATGGCAGGAGGGGCCGGGCGGGGGCACGGAGGATGGGCCAAGACCTGCCCTTGTGCCTACCACAACCTCAGGCCCACAGTTCCTTTCAAGGTGCACGAAGTTGTGTACTGGGCCCCTAGTCTTAATATGAAGAAGTGTAGCATATAAAACCTGTACCTTTAACCAAAAGCTCATTAGCATTTTGAACAGGAAAGAGGAACTCTGTATTTAAAAGGATGGAGTTGCATGGTGTCTTAAGATACAATAAGAATGAAAAAACGGTTAGCACTGTCTGGTCGTGGTGGGTAGAGGGAACTTCTGAACACAGAGTGCTTGGCTAGAAGAGCACCTGATTCTTCCCAGGGTAATTCATTCTGAAAAAGGATCCCATATTCGCATTGACAATATTTTCTTTTCAACTTACTTACCAAGGACATAGCATTTCACTAAGAATAATACTTCTCAGCACCAACATCAGATGGGGCAAAAAAAAAAAAATGGGTGGTGGACATGCACCTAGTCATGTTTAACGCCACTTGCCCACTCATTTCTGCTAGATAAAAATATAGGTGCATGTTTCTTATCCACAGACATACTATTTCCTTCCCCAACCACACACAGTCAGTCTGGAGGACCAACATAGCACAATTTTACAAAATACAGCAGTTATATGAAAACTGTTTACCTGCTCTTCTGGTGAGATTCACTCACCCTACTCCCTTTCTTGAAAAAATCACAGGGCTGGTCATCATCTAGGGTTGGACGCGCTGTCTAAAAACCAGACAAGCAGTAATAAATACCACAAACACACAAGAAACAAGCAAAAACCAGAATAAGTCTAAGTAAGATCCTCCACCGGTTACATCACCTTCTCTGTTGTGCTTGAAATATTCTTGCTCAATCTGTTAGATGATGAAAGGTGGGGAGGTGACTTCTTTATTCCTCTTATATTTTGAAAAGACTCCTTACCACTGGAACTATAAGCAACAGAAATCAGTCAATAAGTACTTTTTAAATTCATTTTTCAATTATAGTGGACATACAATATTGTATTAATTTCAGGCATATGACATAGTGATTTAGACATTTATATAACTTATCAATCAAGTGATCAGCCCAGTAAGTCCAGTACCCATCTGACACCAGACATGATTAGGATATTGTTGACTATATTCCCTATGCTGTACTTTATATCTCTGGAACCAATTTTATAACTTGCAGTTTGTACTTCTTAATTTCTTCCCCTTTTCACCCATCCCCTCACTCCCTTCCCATCTGGCAACTATCAATTTGTTCTCTGTATCTACAAATTTGTTTCTAAAAATATGGAACGCTACATAAATTTCAAAATTTGCATATGATCCTTGCCCAGGGTCTATGCTAAGCCTCTCTGCATCAGTCCGCTTGGGCATGTATGCTGCCAAAGCCAGCACAGTCAGTATTTATTGCACATGGTCCTGTATCCAGAGTTGGGTTGGTTTTCACTAGCTTGTTTTTAAAACTTTGTATAGCATTAAAATATTGGTGGGAGAGATTGCCTTATGTTTAAAGTTTAATTTTTTCTATTTTATTTTCACAGTGGATATTGGATACGAGAGCATACTGCTATAAATGCTGCAAATGGATTCACACACACACACACACACACACACACACACACACACAGTCTCTTTGGAAATAACATATTGAGGAAATCTGTGAGGCTAAGGTCAGGTGTCACTCCAAAGCTCCCATATCCAATCATTCATTCATTCACAAATAATTATAGAAGTGCCTAGAAAATGACAGGATTGTGGCAATGTCCCAACTCGCATGGAGCTTAAGCTCTATTGGGGAAGCTCCCTTTCAATTCCCACTAACACATCAACCCATTAAAAGTTTATCAATCTATTAATACAATATCACATCATCTTATCTCTTTGTGAAATTCTGTCGACTCAGATCACACAGTGCTGCTATTGCCTCTTATTTTGAGTGGCCAAAAGTGCCCTGATTTGAAAGTGAATACTCTAATAACAGCCACCTGCCTGGAAGGAGGTGGGATATAGAAGGTCTTTATTTTCTTCCTGGAACTTTGCTGTGTTACTTTTCACAATAAGTATGTATGCCTTTATGGTCAGTTTACATGTGATGGTAATAAAAATCCCATCTGGGCTCTCACAATTAATGAGTTATGCCAAAATCAACAGGCTTGATTGATTTTAGATATACAGGATGTTCTTTACCAACCCTCTTGCATTAGCTTGGTGTTCTTTCTGCTCTGGACAGTAAAAAGGAACCCTCTAGATTTCCTGGCCCCAAACTGCTCCAGGCTTCTGCGTTTTTTGCACAAAGTTAAGGAGACACATACCCACAGGGCCCTGAGGATGCAGAAAACAAGCTCGGGGTTGGTTCAGGCTTGCCTTGGAACAAAGCTAAAAGTCCAAGATTTTGGCTGCAAAAATGCTTCCGAATAAGGATAGCTGCATAATTCATCACAGGGTATTAACTCTTGTTCCCACGTCTTCCTCTAGGCTAGGGGCTTGGCGCCTAGAGAGGAACAGCAGCAGGACCGCCCCGCCCCCCAGAAATTGGCTGGCGGTCCTGGGCGGCAAAGCATTGTGGGTGATGTGTGGATGAGACTCTTATCTATACAGCGAGGCTCCCTTGGTCCAGCCGGGGGTCCAGGCAGCAGTGCATATGTACAAAGAGCTGGCCAGCCTAGAGGCTTAAAATGAGCGTGGGGGCCAGCTCCTGGAAAGGCCAGTTTTTGCAACCCCTCCCTCCCTGCCACCAGTAACCCATAAACGCAGGGACCCACAGCATGCATTTTCCTTGTCTTCCGTTTGTGCAGACACGGATCTATGATCTATACACGCGCGGGCCGGGCAGACGCAGACAGAAATTGATCAGACCTGTTTCTCGATCGCCGAGGACACGTGACGAGGCCGCCAGTCTTCCTTCCCAGCGCCCTAGCGGGGAAGCCGTTCAGCTGTGCACGGCCGCGGGGGCGCGGCCCGGGACGGCGCGGCGGCGCGCAGCTCGGCCCGGTTCCCGGGCTGCGCTCTGGACCGCGGGAGCGCGCGCGAGGGCGGCGTCACGAGGGCCGGGGCGGGGCGGAGGCTCCCGGGGAAGTTGCACCCAGACAGTTGCAGCCATGTAAGTAAAGTCGCGGACCGGGAAGGTGGGAGGGGCCGCTCCACCACTGCAGCCTTCCTCTAAGAACCTGCCGTACGCTCCCCGGGTGGCCCCGAAAAGCTTGCTCTGGAGACAACATTCGTCTCTTGGGAAAAAAGCTGTTTTCGCTGCAACTAACGGAAGACCTGGGAGAGGACTCGAGGGGCGAGGCGGCAGAGGAGGGGAGGCGCAGCGGGGCCAGGGTTCCCTCGGGTTGCAGTTACAGCGGACCCTGGGGCCTTCTGAGCACGGCTGGGGACGCCGCCGAGGTATTGGAGGCGGGGTCGGGAGGCTGCCCCTCTGATTCGTACCCCCATCACCGGGGGGCCTGCTGGGCCATGTCCAGAAGCTCGGACCCCGCGGTCCTGCCCCGCGCCTTGGGGTCCCGGAAGTCCGCCCCGCGGAGCCTTAGCTGCCTCTCTGACCTGGACGGCAGCGCGACCCCGGAGCAGCGGCCTTGCCGGCCCCACTGGAGCTCGGGTCGCGCGCGGCCGCCGCCATCCGCACCATCAGGCTGCGACCCCAGCCTGCGACCCATCATCGTGAGGCGGGCGCACTCGCTGCCCAGCTCTCCTGAGCGCCGCCAGAAGGCAGCAGGCGCCCCTGGCTCTGCGTGCCGGCAGCACCGTGTGCGCTTTGCTGACGCCCTGGGCCTCGAGCTGACGCAGGTCAAGGTGTTCAACGCGGGCGACGATCCCTCGGTGCCACTGCACGTGCTGTCGCGGCTCGCCATCAACTCTGACCTATGCTGCAGCCGCCAGGACCTGGAGTTCACCCTGCAGTGTCTGGTGCCGGACTTCCTGCCGCCCATCGAGGAGGCCGACTTCGGTGAGCGCCTGGGGCGGCAGCTCGTGTGCCTGGAGCGGGTCACCTGCTCGGACCTGGGCATCAGCGGCACGGTGCGCGTGCGCAACGTGGCCTTCGAGAAGCAGGTGGCGGTGCGCTACACCTTTTCCGACTGGCGCAGCACACACGAGGCTGTGGCCAGGTGGCGGGGACCCGCGGGTTCCGAGGGCACTGAGGATGTCTTCGCCTTTGGCTTCCCAGTGCCACCCTTCCTGCTGGCGCGAGGCTCCCACGTGCAATTCGCAGTGCGCTACCGTGTGGCCGGCGCTGAGTACTGGGATAACAACGATGGTCGCGACTACAGCCTCACGTGCCGCAACCACGAGCTGCACATGCCCCGAGGGGAGTGTGAGGAGAGCTGGATCCACTTCATCTGAGCCCCGGGCCAGGGACCTGGCGCTGCTGCTCCCAAGCCACACCTGCGGTCACTTCGCAGCTGGGCGCTCACCGCAGAGGCAGCTGCTCTTCCCTGCACTCCGTCCCCACACCTAAATCTGACCTCACGTCCTGCTGCAGGGACCCCTGGCAGTGGCCATCCTGCCACCTACTTGAAACGTCTGTGTCAGTTGTAAAATGTAGCCTCCGGTGGCCAGAGGCCTAGTGTGTGACAGGCTGGGGACAGTGCGGGTGGGTAGGTGCAGGGGTGTTGGGCTCTCCGAAAGGGTTCTGACTGGGTTTCTGGAAAAGACCTGCATCCTCCCGCTAGGAAGGCCTGACTGCTTTTGCATGTGTCCTGATGGGGTCTCTGTAAACGTAGGTGTTACTTATTATTGTGATGCTGGGAGCTTGATCCCTAGTGGATGCCTTCCCGGGAGCATTCTGGATTTAATAAGCTAAAAGGGAAACCAGTTTGTGTATTTGTGCCCCAGTGTGACCCCCCTCATGGTTCCTTGAGGCATTCCTGCCCTGGGACAAGGAAAACCTGAGCTTGCCAATGTTTGTGGACTTCTCACCGTGGAAAACTATTAATAGGCAAGCAATGTATGCCTCATCAGTCATCACCACCATTCCTGGGAACTCAGGCTGCCCTGGGGAAGCTGTGTCTCCTACATCACAGCTGAGAAAGAGAAAAAGCTTAGAATGTTAGCAGAACAACCCCAGTGTCTCTTCTCACCTCTCACACTTCTCTCGCACCTACTTGATAATTATGTATCCGCATGTTATCAGGCAATTCTGTTTAGGGTTGAAACTACCTAAACAGGATAAGAAACTCTGCCTTAAGTTATTAAAAATTTCAGACACATGCCCTTTCAAATACCTTTTTGATGATCAAGATGACTCTTTGTCTTCTTAAGCATCAGAGGATTCCAGCAGTCATCTTTCAGAAGTCAGGATGCCAAGTGGAATTAGCAAGTTTGTTCAGCAATAGCCAGAGCACTAGAGGAAAAATAATTCACAGATATTTATACTTTTTAAATGTTTTAAATTGTACTTATATATGCCCAGGTTTTATTTTAAATTGTATTTATATGTACCTGGTTTTATCAGCTACCTGCCAACTTAATTCTTTGTGCCTTCAGATCAGAGAGTTTCTAACATTGTGGGGACTTGTTTCCCAGTTTTAAAATGTTAAGTGCTTTCTTTCTTTTTTTAAAAATATCTTTCTTTTTTAAAAAATATCTCCAACCAAGAAGTCAAGGCCATTGTCCCCTGCAGAGTGCCACAATGACTTAAAACTCCCAGCAAGGGGCTGGTGATTTCTTTTGGTGCTGAGTGATGGTTTTTCTGATAACAGGTGCTAGCTCTCAAGTGTGAAAACCCAGCCAGGATGGACAAGGCCTCCGACTTGTGGAGTTTAATTATGACACAGTTGAAATCTCTGAGGTAAATTGTGACAGCTGTCACCAATTAATTAACTGAATTTGGAAATGCTTGTTAACATTTGTTAAATCAGTATGTAAAGGGTGAGTTTTGCCTTTTAACCAGTTTGGTTTTTACAGTGACAACTTTTGTGTTTTTAAAATTCCAAGAGGAAAAACACTTTCTGATCTAGAGGGAGTACTTTCTGATTTAAGAACACTGAATTTTGATTTAAAATATCATGATTAAATTGAACAAGCTTTGGCTATTAGCATTGTTCACTCCATTGACTTGCAAGAGAGAGAGAAGCCTGGTTGCATTTCCTGTTGTTTAACAGACTGTCCAATTAGGTCAGTACGCCTGTGAGGGCCCTGGCTGCTATGTCCTTGGCCCCAACCCAGACTGCAAGAAATTATCCAGAGTATTCATGTTACGAAGGTTAGGGCTGCCAAATATATTGTATAAAGGCATGTAGAGAATCTTATAATCCATGTAAAAATTACTTGGCAAAAGGTTCTAGTCATGGAGTATAAAATAAATATTATATCTTCAGTATTAAAAGAACCTCGGTGTGCCTTTAAAAAAATTAAATATACTTGTCTAGTTGATAAAGTTCAGCTTAACAAGGACTTTCAGACCCTACAACAGTTATATTGCTTAAATGTTAACATTTTGTAGTGGGTTGTGCAATTGTTGGGTTGTCTCCCCAAATATATTTCAATGTTTATACTTTGAAGCTATTTCACCCAGACCTAAAATTAAATTGTATGTGCACAAATTGTTAGCTGGAATGTGTTTTTCTTGTAGTCTCATTACAGAAACATGTTAGAAACTTCTTTATTGTTTAAATAATTTCATGGTTAAGTCTTATTCTTACCTAAATAGTCAAACTTAGTGCCTTGCCAAAAAAAAAAAAAAGTTGTTTTGTTTTTTGGGGTTTTTTTTATTGTATGCTAGTACCTCAGTTTTCGTAGCACAGTTGTGCATGTCTTTGAGAAACTGAAAGGCAGTATTTTGTGCCAGGTCACATACGAAGAAAGCTCTAGGGCAGTGGTCAGCAAACTCGGTCAACAGAGCGGCAAACCGCGGCTCTCTCGAGCCGCAGTTTGCAGACCACTGCTAGGGGATTGCAGGGGATGAGACAGTTTGTGTGTCTGATTCCCCTTTGATTGTGCCTTGCACACAGGGGATGGAAGCTAACATTCACTGTGTCCTCTCTTATTTGCCGGCCCACAGTGCTAGGTGCTGTATTTGATTTCATTTAATTCTGAAAATTACACTATCTGGTAGATATCCCCATTTTTTTAGTTGAAGAGAGTGGAGCGCACCTAAAGTCCCACAGCTGGTAAATAGCAAAGTCAGTATTCAAACCTACCCCAGAACCCAATTTTGATATGATTGATAGAAAAGGTTTTTCATCTAACACTATGATCTAAAAACCTATTTAACAACAATTCGAATAAGATTAAAAAGAGTGATTGACTTTTTTCTTCCTTGTGGTAGTATACTGTTTACTAAACAATTCCTATGCTTTTTGTACAAATGAAACAATAAAAGGACTCTAACTTTTCTCCGCTGCTACAAAGTGGCAAATTGAGAAATCACTACTTATAATTTTTGAAGTGTCTGTTATATCCGTTTCTGCATGGCTTGTATATTTTACACAAGCATGATTGCTTTTATCTTTTAAACTGATACTTTAAATGGAAACATTGTAAAAAGCCTGGAATATACTGATGCTCCTGCTCAGTATCGCGCACAGAGGGGCTAAGCCTGATTTCCCGTAGGGACTTGGGTTCTGCCTAATGAAGGAGGCCGCCACTCCTGCTTCTAGGAAACCCGGGCAGGAAACCCTCCCCGCAGCACAGAACCGGGGCTTGGCAGCCTGGCGGGGCGGGGCCAGCCGGGGCGGGGCTGCCGGGAGGAGGGGGCGTGGTCAGCGGAGAGGGAGCCAGACTGAAGGAGACCGAGTTGGCCGGAAGCCTGGGCTAGGGCGCGGCAGTGAGGCCTTGAGGTCCGCGGGGACTTGGCCCGTGTGGCTCTGCTGCCCTCTGCCGGCCCGCAGCGTGGGACTCTACAGAGGGCGTGTAACCCACGCATCCTCGCAGGTTTGGCTGGTGCCCCTAGTCTCCTCGGCCCTGTATAGCCCTCCCGGGTGGTTGTGGGGATGGCAGGGGCCCTCAGAGGCGTCCGCACCGCGGGAGGAAGGAAGAGAAGCGGAAGAGAAGCTGATGCCTCTTCTAGCTGCGCACCCCTGAGGGGCAGCCTTCCGGCAAGGACAGCACTCGGGAGGGGTCAAGGGTCGGGGTTGGGGTCAGGGTCGGGACGCTGCAGTCCACTTACTTGAGGCCCAGAGCCACGCCCACCGCGGCCTCCTGCGGCCAGCACGCGCAACGGTTACGAGGGGCGGGACCTTGCTGGGCGGTAGCGCTGATTGGACACGGTGTGGACCACACATAGCGCTGATTGGACAGGCGCTTCCCGCCTTCCGCTGGCCGCCTCAGGCGCTGAGACTCGACGCTCGGCGGCCGTTGGGTCCAGACTCCACACAGACGCCTCCAAGAGCGGCAGGTTGAGCTGGGCCCACGGGCGGGCGGGGGGGCCTGCCGGACGGTGAAGGGTGAAGGAAGAGCCATTGTGGAAAAGGCCAGGCAGACGCCATGCCAGGTCTGAGGGAGTCCAGAGGGCCTTGCGTAGCCCGCGATGGGGAGGGAGGGGGAGGGGGAGGGAGGCGCCCTGGGGTCGGAGGGGGCGGTGCACGCACTGTTGGCTCAGCCTGTCCTCTGAGCGGGCAACGGTCAGGAGACAGGAGGTTAGGGGGGGATGCGGACGGGAGCCCTCTCCGTGCCGTAGGGTGTCTGGGCCGGCCGGGCAGGTGTGATCTTAGGTTTCAGGGTGGAGGCCACCGTGGTTCCAAGGGGTGGCGGAGCGGGTGCGAGGTGCGGGAGGCGGGCGGGACTTAGCACGAGGCCCACTCGGAAGGGTTGAGTGCCCGCCCCAGGCCCCGCCCCGCCCCGCCCCGCAGGCCTTCACGGCCTGCTCTCGTCTGCTCCGGTTCTCCGGGATCCCTCTTTTAGGCTCTGTTCTGAGGTCTCCTGTATCCGGATAATGATCAGAGTAGAATGGATCTGTGTGCTGAATTTCGGGGGGCGGCATTACACGTGTTTTATTGAGTAGTTGTGTTCACATTTCAGTCATTATAGAAGATGGTGTTGCCCCTCCCTCTTGGTTAGGGTCTCACATTTGGAAAATGTTACCTGTAGAGAGGACAGTGTATTAAACTGTTGCTGCTTGCGTTCACCCAGCTTTGGGGGAACAACACGCGCCTGCCGTCTTTGTAAAGCTTGACCCATTTTCTGCCTGCTTGCACGCGTCCCTGTTCTCGCTGTCTTTGCCGGTAGCCGACCGGGCTTCGCAGCCTGCTTGGTTGACGCAAAGCCCCAGGCGCTTCTTGCGGTTATTTTATCTGGGCTTCCGGCGGCGGCCCCTGGTTCCGTGACGTGACGTGACGTGACGTGGTATTTGGTAAGGATATTTTAAATTGTGTACTCATGATGGAGGAAAGGGAAGTGCGTCACTTGTTTCCTCCTCGAGTTCGCCTTCCCTTTCAGTTGCGACTGTTTGCCTTGCTGAATGGATAGTACTACATTTTTGGCTCCATTGAATCCAGTCTTCCGAGGAGGGAGGGAGGGAAGAGTGCCTGGATTGTTCAGTTTCCTTACTTTTAAAAATCTGCCTGTGTGGATGCTAATTAATTTTCCTTTTCTTCGGCTGACGTCTTGCACAAAAGTAGAATTAGAAACTCAATCAACTTGTTAGCTTTACATGCCTCTTGGCCTTAAGTAATTCTGTGCTATACCCTTGTCTCAGAGTACTTTGTAAATTACTCTTAACTTCAGATTGTTTCCGCGGTGAGGGCCTGTCCCAACAGTTATTGGACCTAAGCAGAGTACAAATGGAGGGGCCCCGATTGTACATTTTAAGTATTTAAACTTTTTAATGAAGTTTTTAAATTGTGAAATAAAATGTTCTAGTCTTCCACCTCACAAATATACCACCTTTGCAACAAAATAGAAAAATATATGTAAAGCTACTTTTATGACTGACTTGGAAAAATATCAAAGATAACTGAATGTATTTATTATGGCTATTTGATGATGGACTGTTGAATTTTGGATAAGTAATAAAATAATGATGAATTAACTGCCTAGTGTAAAATGTAAAGGTTTAAAAACTACAGAAGGAAATACGTAGGATATCTCTCAGGCTTTATAATATGGGAATATTTAAGACATAAAAAGCACAATCATGAAAAGTAATAGATATGAAGTTTTGTATATCATTGTCTCTCACACAAGTGGCTATTTGATATTTTTACATTTTACATTAGGCAGTTAATTCATCTATTATTTTATTACTTACATATTAATTATATCAACATATAATTAATAAATTAGTATACCATATTTTTTATCAAAATCAGTGAATATGGTCTAAGCAAGACTTTTACTTATTTGTTGTCCTAGTGACAGTATGATTTAAGGATTAAAACTATGTATTTATTCAAAATATACTAATTTGAGTATATTTTTATCAAAAACATAAAATAAGTATTAAAAGTATTGTTTAAAATTCTCTGAAATACTAAAATTCTTTTAAAATTAAGGTACAATACAATGAATATTAATAAAATTATTTGAATAACAAATTATTTTTAATATGTAAATTTTATTATTTTTATATAAACTTAGTCACCGTTCTAGTGTTTGCTTGCCATCTAACTGCCATTTTAAAGAGTTTGTATCATGTTCATGCAGTTATGTCTAGATTTACATAGATACAAATTAAAGAATAATTTGAATTGCTTAGAACTACAAGTGTTCCTCAGTCACTATGTGTAACTGTTGCAAATATTGTGCACAAAATTGCTAGGTGCTTCTAAAGCCACAAGTTGGAATACAAAGAGAAGCAAGAAAATGGACATTCAACATTATTAAGAATCAGTTCTTCCATATGCAAGAATCAACTGTAAGCTCTGCCAGAGGAAGGATTGGGTTTAATTACTATATTTTCTCTTATCTGAGAGCACTTAGATTGCTCAAGTTATAGCATCATTCTGAAGTATAGACTAAAATATCAGTATCAGCACAATCTATATCCTTCTCTGCATTGTTTTAGGCCCTCTCCACCCCATTCTTTAAACTTGTTTTTATTATGGAAGATTTCTATCATATACCAAATAAACAGAATAGTGCAATTTACTGCAGTCCCCCTCTTTCAGAGGCATGGCCAAGGGAAGTGTTTCTTTGGGATGTGATGAGTGTAAGTTGACAGTTGGAGGTGTTTATGGTTATAGGACTTGCTGAGCCAGTACTAAGTACTGGATTCTATTCTGAGTGAGGAGAGAATCCTGTGTGCTCCTTAATAACTGTGTGTGTGTGTGTGTGTGTGTGTGCGCGTGTGTGTGTGTAAGAGGGAGACATTGATATACAAACATTTCATATCTATTTTCATTATTTGTGCCTTTTATGTCTTAAATATTCCCATATTATAAAGCCTGAGAGATATCATACTGTATTTCCTTCTGTTAGTTTTTAAACCTTTACATTTTACATTAGGCAGTTAATT